>NW_022589704.1:36418867-36458266 GCF_004348235.1 Phoca vitulina | reverse complement strand
TGAAGGGGGGGAAATCAGGGGGAGATGAACCATGAGAGACTATGGACCCTGAGAAACAAACTGAGGGTTCTAGAGGGGAGGGGTGTGGGGGGATGGGTTAGCCTGGTGATGGGTATTAAAGAGGGCACGTACTGAATGGAGCACTGGGTGTTATATGCAAACAATGAATCATGGAACGCTACATTAAAAACTAATGATGTAATGTATGGTGACTAACATAACATAATAAAATTTTTAAAAAAAGTAAAATCTCTATTTAAACTTGTAGTTTAGACCATTCACATTTAATGTGATTATTGGTATACTTGAATTAAACCAGTTATTTAACTAGTTGTATTTTTCCCATCTGTTCTTTGCCTCTCTTTTCCTATGTTTTCTTACTTTTTCTTGTTTAATTGAGCATTTTTATGACTTAATTTTATTTCTTCTATTGACTTGTTATTTATATCTCTTTAAAACATTAGTGGTTGCTTTAGAGTCTACAATACACACATTTAGTTGATCAAAGTCTATCTTCAAGTAATACTACACTACTTCATGTATAATGTAATAACTTTATAATAGTGTGTTCTCAATTTCTTCCTCCTGTTCTTTGTGCTATTTCTGTCATACATTTAGTTGTGCATTTGCTATAAACATAAAATAAATTGCAATGGCACCATATTCTTTCTCTGTAGAAAATCTGTATAAAATCCTTTTGTATTTCTTACAGAGTAGTACTTTTGGTGCTGAATTTCCTCAGTACTTATCTACCTGAGAGAATCTCTACTTCTGTTTGGAAACATATTTTTGTTTGGTATGGAATTCTGGATTAAAAGTTTGTGGTTTTTTTTACATTTAAAAAATGCCACTCATTGTTTTCTACTTTGTATGATTTCTAGTGAGAACTGTATAATTCTTACTTTTATTGTTCTGTAGGTAATATGTCTTTTTTACCGACTGCCTTCAAGATTTTCTCATGGTCTTTTGTTTTCAACATTATGAATATAATATGCTTATGTAGTTTGTATATACTTCCCTTATTGGTGTTTTCTGAGGCTCTTCAATCTGTGGTTTACTATCGGTCATTGGAAAATTCTTGGCCATTTTATACTCAAATAATTCTTTTGCACTTTTTTTTTTCTCTTTCCCTCTCTATTCTTTCTGGTATTCAAATTATGTGTATGTTAGATAAACTGACATATTGATATTGTTCTACAGCTTTTGGATGCTATAGGTTTTGTTTGTTTTGGGTTTTGTTTTCTGTTTTTGTTTTTGTTTTTTACTTCTCCACTCTTTTTTTGGTTTGGTTTGGGTAATTTCTATGGATCTATCTTCCAATTATCTTCATGTTCACTGATTCCTTTCTTAGCTGTGTCCAGTCTAATGATGAGCTGCAACAAAGATATTCTTCATTTTTGTTGTTGTATTTTTAATTTTCAGCACTTGCAGTTGATTCTTTCTTACAGTTTATATCTCTCCCCTGAATTTACCCACTGATCTTGCATGCCGTCTACCTCTTCCATTAGAGGCTTTAGCATATTCAACACAGTTATTTTAAATTTCCTCTCTGAAAATTTCACCATCTGTGTCATATCTGAGTCTGGTTTTAATGATTATTTTTTTTTTTCTCTCAGGAGTGTGTTGTGTTTTTTTGCCCTTTTATATGTCTTGTAATTTCTGTTATTGAAAGTTGGGCATCTTGTGTAGTTTTTATGCCTGAAAATCAGCATTTCTTTCCTTCTGCTAAACCTATAATGTAGGGATTTGAATTAATGTAGTTAGAAGCTGGGCCTAGTTTTAAGTTTGTTGTTGTGGTGGTTACTTTTCAGGCACCCCACGCTTCAAATTCTTGCAATGATTCCTTGTGTTAGGTTGGTTTGTCGGAGGTTTTTTTTCCCCTCAGCAAGTGCTCCTATATTAACTTTAGAACTTCCTTTGTTCTGTGCCTCAGGGTGTTTCTCTCCTTACTCTTCCTTCTCCTTACCCCTCTCTCAGCCATATTCTGAGTTTACCTGTTACTTGAAGCTTGTTAGCTTGTCAGTAGGGAGCGGTAATGGGCATTCTCTCTTGTTCACATGAAAGCTTACTCTTAGCCCAGCATGGTATCCTATCCCTGGGTCCTGGAGTGTGGGCTTCTCAGCGATGCCCCTCCCCAGATTGTAGTCCTGGGCTCTGCATGCAATCTTCCCCTCTGAGTGTGGGATTTCTTTTGTTGTCATTCCCTTCCCCAGATGCAAGTGGTTTTCACCAGTGTCCTCAGGGTGACAGTGTTTTTGTTTTGTTTTTCCCCTTGCTTCCATAGTTTAAGGGGGACACTTTGCTCCATATGGGTGGCGGGGAGGGTGGGATACTTATAAAAAGGCTTTGATCCATAATAGAAGGATGCAGGTAGGGTCTGGTGCCAGCTTTTGCAGTGGCTGATCTGCACCATAATTAACACTTTCTTAAAACTTTCTTCAGTCTTTTTTTGTGATTGTCCTTTGTTCATGGAGAAGAAAACTAAAGAGAACATGGAATCCCTCGATTTTCTTATCTCCCAGGGACTTCACACTTTCTCCAGATTATATTTGGCCTTCACCAGCTTTCCAAACAACCTAAGTGAACTCTTTCTGCTGGTGTTCAATTGCATCTGCCCTACGTAAGCTATTGCTTATGTCTTAACACTCCCTGCAGGCACCTGCCTTTTCTTATATTTTGGGTTAATTGGTTGCCCTTCAATCTTAGCTTTCAGTGATTTCAAGAAAACTCATGATTTTTTTTTTTAAGCTTTTATATAAGTGTAAATAACACTCTTTCTTTCCAGCTCTCCACATTGCTGGGTGGGAAATAAGTTTGATATTAATGAAGTGTCATTGTAGAAATGATCAGAATTTTATATTTTCTTGCAAATTAACAGCCAAGGGTTTTATGGACATAAAAAGAAAGATATCTACAAGTAGATAAAGATGTGTTATGTTTTGTTCCTGAAATACTTGCAAAGAGATTATTCTCACACTCTAAGCACTGTAACCGAAGGTAGGATAGATTGCCAAATTCTTTGGAATAGATGAAATCATTTCAAAGCAATGAAGGGCTGATGTTATCAATTCACATGTTGCACAGGATTATCATGAAGGCATCATGTCATGGTTTAAATAGCAGCATTTTTTTCTTCCTCAGTGGTTATAAAATAAATGTATGACTTATAATTGATGGCATTCTCTGTACTGTTAGCAGTGGAGTGGGGCTTTGTGTAGGTAGAGTGGCAGGTGACTTTCAGATTAGGCACTGAGATTTAAGTGCCTACAAAATAAAAAATATCTATGTAAGATTGCCACATTAATTTTTTTTTTCGTTCGTGATTGACTTAAAATAATTTTATTTATGAGGTTATCAGCTGTTGTATTGAAAAATGGGCAAAAGTTTTCTGGTGGCTTGGAATGAAGATCAGGTATATTTTTAATGAAGGGAAAGTAGACTAAAAGTCCATACAAAGGCAAGTATTATTGGTGTCTAAGAAGTGCATGTGCCATGGGTGACTTGGGGTAGAAAGGAAGGAAAAGGCTGAAAGGAAAACAACAGAGCTGGTACATAGAGACAGGGAAGCATCAGTAATGTTGCACTGTCTTCTCTATATGACCTGGATCAGTCTCTTCACATATTGCTCTAAGAAGAATAAAGTACATGTGAATTTATGATACCGATCTTTTACTACATATCCAAAGGAAATCTAACTCCTCCTTGGACAACCATATCACATTTACCTGTGGAGGAGAGTGGGTGCAGGATTCTTAAAGAGGAAATTGACTCTTGGTAAATCTGCTTTGCCAAGGAGACATCATATTCTGGGATTCTGTATGTTGACTTCCTAAGTAGACGAGTTCATGTTTAGAATACTTAACCTCGTAAAAGAATCCTTCAGCATTTTACCAAATCTTTATAGTTCTTGACATGTAAAAAAAATTTGTACATCCCTATCTCAAAAACCCATAACAATTTTCAAGGCAAAAATGAAGTAAAATTAAGAGTTGTGTAAAGCTGAGGCTCCATCCTTCTAGAAACACTTGATATCTTTGCTTCATATTAGGATGTTATCTTTAATCTTTGATTATAAAAACAAAATGTAAGATGTAAATGCCCTAAGTTAGGGAATAAAGACCAGATAAATATTTGGTCTCCTTGTATTTCTCTGTTAGATCATTCATAAAAATTCCAAGTGAAGAGATATGCCACATGCTAGTGTATTTTTTGTAATGTATTTCTTTGGTAGTATTTTAAATAACAGGGAGTACCAAAAAACTGATCATTATGGAGGGATTTAACCTCAGCTAGCTATTTTATAACCAATGCTTTATTCCAGCTCTATAATTAACATCTAAAATTAACATTTTCAACATGACTTTAAACATTAGAGAATCTAAGTAGATATAAATACTTAAAGTACTATTGCTTTGCACTTTTTAGGCCTTTCAAAACGGAACTAAAGGCAGTCTCTCTCCACATGAAATATGGCACAGTACATGCTTTGGAACTGTTTTATAGTTTTAAATATTTTTTATGCAATTGGGTATAACTATTTCCATATGTTTATAAAGAGCAAAAGGAGGTAACAGCAGAGATGCTGAAATGTTCTATGTCCCTTTTCATTACTAGCCACATAAGAGAACCAGCCTCTTCTTATCTCTAGTCTATTGGTAAATAGAATTTATTCACTTTCCTTAATAGTAACCTGAAGATGCTGTTTAATGCACCATAAACAAATCTTATGAATTTTTTACATGATTAAAATGGTCATAACTATCCAATGTTTCTTGCTGATTGAATCTGCCACTTCTGTTTACTAGGAAAATAAATAACACATGTTTGCTGTCTTTCTAAAAGGTTCCTATTTATTCTGTGGTCATTTCCCACTTATAATATTTCCAGCTTAATTTCATAAAACAGCTTTTATAAGACTTGAAAAAAAAAAAACCCTTATTGTACATTGTCTTCAAGTATTTTGCCTCTGAGCTCAGGACTTTTTTTTGAAGAAAATTCCAACTATCCAGTTTTTCTTTTCTTTTCCTATCTTCCTTCATTCCTACCTCTCTCCCTCCCTCTCTTTCTTCCTTTCTTCTGTTCTCCTTCTTTTCTCTCTTTTTTTTTTGAGACCTGTATTAGAGTTGGGATTTAAAAAGTGACACAGCTGCATGCCTTACATGTGCGCGCAGAACCAGCAGAATACAGCTGTTTGAGAACTCCCCTCCAACTGCCATCTGTATTAGAAATGCGGGGCCGAATTTATAGTTGTCAAACAAAGAAAAAACGAGGTTTACAGGACATTTGTCTGTCAGAGGGTTCATTAAGATGAACAAGCATGCAGAGAAAACTGTCTATCAAGAAAACTCCCATTGTTATCATTTCTCAAGGATAGATGCCATAAGTAATGCTATTTATGCCTCCCTTTTGATAATTGAAGGCCTGTATGATGTTCAGTGAGCATGGCTAAATCACATCTTCAGTAGATAAATTCCTAGTATGTCAGGGACTCCATGTTATATGCTTGATGCTCATTCAAATTGAGAGTCAAGGCCTGTTTCTATCTATACCACCATATTTGTGTTAAAATACAAAGAAGCATCTTGGGTACATGTTTCAAGACTGAGCTCAAATGACAGCTCCTCTGAGGAACTTTCCTATTGCTTGTGTTGCATATGACCTCAAACCTGCATGTGATGGGACATGTGCTATATTGTATTATAATTGTGTTTGGGTTTGTCTCCTTTCTTTTTCTGCTACACTTATACAGACATTTCTCTTAGTAATAGTTGTCTAGTCTAGAGCCAGGGCTAAGGGTATATATTCTTTATCCATGGAGTTGAGATACCTGGTCCAGTGTTTTCCTCCTCCAACTTCTGATAATATATTGATGTTGGGAAAGTTAAGTTTTGGTGTAAATAAAGAATATATATAACTATATACAATAAATATATGTTATAATAGTTCATTAAAAGGCATCACTTATATAATAAACTTAATTTGACTTATTTCTCAGCAATTATGTGAATATTGTAAGGGCATTGAACTTTAGAACTGGAAAGTACTTTAAGTTCAAACAACCCCTGTTCCAGAAGGAAGACACTGAGATTCAGACTTCAGAGACACATAAGAACTTTGTTTCATTTTCAGTTAGGATAACTGTGAGACAATCCAAAGGTCTTCTGATTGAATCACTAATGGTTGTTCTTTTGCTTAGAAATTTTCTCTGTTAACCTTGGTGAAATAGGAATTGTGTCATTAGCACCATGCTGCTTTTATTGTTGAGCAGTATGTCAATGATTCAATCATATTTCTAAGACTCTAAATTTTAGGAAACAATAGTATTATTTCTTATTCCCACCATATTTGTTGTAGGTGATTCCCAAGTTATTCACACAGAATCTTAGTCCACTTCTGCTCAATAAGCTCATCTTCATGGTGCATCTTCATGAATTGATGCATCTTCATGGTGCTGGTTGACAGGGGATAAGCACCTTTGAGAAACTCTTCTGATAAGAAGCAGAATTCAGAGTAACCCAAGGCTTGGTAGAGAATGAGCCAAACTCAGTTATCAATATAAACTGAATATCATACAGCTTCTTCAAAGCATCTGCCATATAAGGAATACACCCTGTCATGGACCAAATGGACCTAGCGCATTTTACTACTTTCACCAGGTCTTACATTATGGGGTTCACAGTTTTAAATTAGGCTTGCTGTAAATGAGATTCCCCAATGGCAAAAGTGAGAATAAGTTCACATAATAATTTTCCAACCTTTGTTGTAGGAATTATTTAAATTTTCGGCTGGGTATATAGTTTTTTTGCTGACAAAGTAGACAACTATAGGAGATTCCAACAGAGAAGTCTATTATAGGAGCTGGTGCATAGTAGTCATATTGATCATGTCAGATACCCTGATGAATGCTACACATGTCTTACCACATTTGACTTTTGTAATAACCTTATGAGATTGGTAGTATCCCCATTTCATGCAGGACATACCTGAGGCTCAGTCATGTGAATTAGTGAACAATAGCACTGAACTTTAAATTCAGGTTTGTCTTACTTAAAACCACATACTCCTATTACACGAAGATGAATTCTTCCTAAATTGAGTTGTAGATCTCTCATTATTTGGAAATCTAAACTTGAATCAAATTCATTTGTGTGAAGAAAGAGGCTGAGTTAGCCTTATTTGTAAGCGGAGTTGGCATATTATATTCCATAATCAACATAATGTGTAGCAACTGCCTTTTGCTTTTCCAGATGTAGAAAAGAGGGTTATGTTAATTACATGAACTTGAGTTATTTAATAATTAGCAACTTGTATACTGTGTAGATTCTGTGAAGTTCACATCAAAAAAGGGAATATGAAGTGTTTTTATCTTTTAGGAGCGTAAATAAAAAGAGTGGGAGAAACTAAGACTATTATGTAAGCAGGGTATAAGGTGGGCTGAAGGGAGAAATGTCCTTCCTGGAAGAGTGAATGAACATTTTCAGGGCAAAGCCAACAAGATAAGATTGCCCAAAGGGTCCTGGCAAAATATCATAATATTGCCCTTGATCGTAGGGTGATATATATGGCTTTGACCCTAACGGTTGAATAGATAAATTAGATAGTGTTGCCAGCTGATGTAAGCCAAACTGGTCATGCACAACTGTTTTGTTTTTTTCTGTAGTTAATAGGTGCACCAGCAATTAGTGCAAGGGTTAGATAATCCTCCGCAACCTCCAAGCTCCTATCCTCATCTTTCCCCTATGCTCTACTTCTGCCTCCTTCCCTCTTCCTTTCTAAAGCCAGTTCTCTGATGGTGCAGTAGGTTCCCTAATTTCTCCCTTACTCAAAGACATTGCTCTAGAATTATCCCCTTTCTCCTGCTCACCAATTTTAACTCTCTTCATATGAATCTCTTATTTCTCTCTGCTGCATATTGATCCAGTGGTTAGATAGAGAGTAAATAGCAACATGGTTGCTTTTTTTTTTTTTTTTTTTTTTTTTGAGGAAGATGATACATAAAAAAGGAGTAAATACATCGACATTTGGGACTGATTAAAGTTATAAAGCCTTTGTAATTTAGGGATAAGAAGAGAAGCTTGAATGATTATTTGAAGCTTAATATAGCTATGAAAATTTCCATTGAAAGGTGAAAAATCACCAGGTTTGATGTTGATTCACAACTCTGCTCAAATCATGATGGAAAAATACTAGAAAATATACTCCTGCTTCTATAAAGCCGAGGAAACTCTAATAGTAACAGGTCTTCAAGTGGATGCATGGGGTAGTGGGACTTCATAAATGTACTATAAGGGAAAGGAAAGTCTCCTGGAGCCACAGATTGTCTTGGAGTTCAGTAGTTTAGGACTTCTAATGACTAAGGATGTCAAGAGCGGAAAGGGCATGTGAACAATGAAGGAAACATGATAGAATAAACACTGTAGCTTCCAAGATGTATTGGTGACGTATTTGGAATATGTAAAATAGCAGCTGCCTGGATAGAAGGCTAGGCTGTCGGCCTGGGATGGTTGTGCCTGTTGCACTTGACAATGATCGTGGATAACTGCTGACAATCTTCAGTCTTTTTGAAGGACAGATAAAAATCTCAGAAAACTGATACTGGAAGAAACCCAATATCTAAAATTTAGCAGTGAAAATGAAGATAAAAAGATGGACTATGTCTACATATTAAAAAGCAGAATTATTCCATTTCTCAATTGGTAGGTATTTGCTGGGTATCTGTGTGTGCAGAAAAGCTATGAGATAAAAATATGTAGAAGAAATGTTTCCTGTTTTTATTATATTTGTAAGTGCAAAAGTATATTCACTGAACTAATCAGAATAAGTGTAAAAATAAGAATTAAGTTCTCTAGCATTTATTGAGCAGCTGCTATATGCCTGTTAAAATCATGGCTTTATATGCATACATATCTAAGGTGTATGCATATACCTTTCCTTGAATGATTTTGCTTAATGCTTACAGCAATCCTGAAATGCTGGTCTTAGTCCCTTCATTTCTATAGAAGGAAGTCAAGTAACTTATTCAAAGTAAGACAAGATTCTCTCTCACGTTTCAAAGAAAAAAGTGTTCACTCCAGACTGGGATTGTCAAAGACTTAAGTTTGGTATTGGGCAGTGAAGAATGAAATAAATAGGTAAGAGAAATGGAAAGATATTCGAGGTCAGGGTATGGAAGGAGTATTGAGTGTTATGAATACCAGTTGATTGGAAGAGAGCAGCATATGTACAAAAGCAGTTGGAAAATATTTTGGAAAGGGAAGCGGGACCTAATTACAATGAGTCTATGTACTTTTATACCCCTCCCTCCGAACTTGCTCTGGTCTTTCTAGTTTTCTAATTCCATTGAGAGAGAGGTGGTTTTAGTTTCATATTTTCTATTTTATAGTTATTTGGTTGATGAAAGATCAAAGATGAAGAGTATTTTAATTTCAGATCCTGTATCTTATAGTGATTTGGTTTTATAAAAAGATGCCCAAGCTACGCTATTTGGATCAAGTTTATAATCTGTGCCTAATATAGTCTACACCTCAGATATGTATGCATATAAAGCCAATTACAAGCAACTTAAAAGTAACACAGGAAATTCAGGTTAACATTTGCCACAGTTTCCAATGGAAACAGCCTCTTCTATTTAACTTGTGATGAAATGAAAATGCTACACCTCATTTTCTCTCTTAAGTGTAAAGCCTTCTTCTCTCCTAGCCAAAATCTCACAAACTTGGACATTGCAAAGAATACTCTCTTCCTGGCCTTTATTGTGAGATGCCGAGGACTGTTTTCTGTAAAGGACTAAAAAATATGCATTTAAGAGATGATGAATGTTGCTCAGTGGTAAATCTTTGTGTAAAAATGTGTTAAATTTTAGTCATTTTCTGTGGGATTGTAGCATCAGCAACTGGCATGAGATGAATCAGACTGATGATTCCAGTTCTTTGCAAAGCAGACAGCATGATATAATGGCACTGAAAAAATCTCCCTTGGCAACTTTTGTAGCCACGAAGTGCAAAAGAGGTGTTAGATATTACTATACTTGGAAAGAGCAGGAGTCCTCATTTCAACTATTGAAATTATTTGAAGCCATCTTTTACCATTTCCTCTAATGCTCATAATGTGGATTTCATCAGGATTTGATCTCTTGAGCCAGATAGCCTTATCTTAGTTTTATGTGGGGTCCTGGAGCCCTTCAGGAGTCTAGGAACCTTTTCTGTAAAGGGGCTGTTTGAACAATACATATCCAGATATATTTTTTCTTTGCACACAGTCAGCCTTGCCAAGTATCATTTCAAGAATTGAATGTTTGGTTTTTTGCAACTGCCATAATCTTGCTTGGAAGGTCACCTTCTGTGAGAACTGAATAGATGTAATTCTTTCAAGAGAAATTTTAAGATGGTTTATATATTCATATTTTTAAAGAAACACACAAGTTGCAGAAATCACATAAAGCAATTTTCCTTAAGCAAGAAGTTGTAAATGCTGTCAGAATATGTTAATTTAGGAGTTGCAGGGATTAATTGACCACCAGGAACTTTCAGTCTATTCGTGGCGCTTACCGTGGATGCTCAAAGTGATAAATACTAGCATAGAAGTGTTATCTAAGTTCTGTTGGAGCATAGAGCAGAAAGAGACTAATTCCAACCAAGTTGGCATAATTGTCTCTTGCCTGATTATATGAAGTTATTGACTATTATAGAAGTGGGAAATCTGTTTTTAGCCACAGTTTGCCTGCAGCAGCCAAGTACACTCTCCCCAGTCCTACCCAGGCTAAATCCTAGGAAACAAGTTACAGAAACCATGTGGCTTAGATTCCTGGAAAATAGCATTGACATCAGGTCACTGCAACAGGACCTACTGGATGCTGGCCTATTTCTAGGTGACAGAAGTACCTATGTGCCCATTAAGAGGAGTTTAGAGTTCTCTCCAGCTGCTATTCCTTTTTGCCTGTTACTGTTTCCATTCTTCCATAAAGCTTTCTCTCTCTATTGTTCATATTTTTATAACTATATAATCTGTAACTTCTTCGCCTGTGTTTCTCATTCATACTCTATAATACAGCAGGCCACATAATGTGGCCCTTTTAACATTATTCAACAACTTTAAGCTTATTGCTGACAGGTGCTATATAAACAGTCTTTTTGTGATTTTGGTATCTCAGATTTTATTTTTTTTAATTTTATTATGTTAGTCACCATACAATACATCATTAGTTTTTGATGTGGTGATCCACGATCCATTGTTTTCATATAACACCCAGTGCTCCATGCAGTACGTGCCCTCCTTAATACCCATCACCGGGCTAACCAATCCCCCCTCTCCCCTCCCCTCTAAAACCTGTTTGTTTCTCAGAGTCCATGGTCTCTCATGGTTCATCTCTTCCTCTGATTCCCCCCCTCCTTCATTTTTCCCTTCCTTCTCCTAATGTCCTCCATGCTATTCCTTATGTTCCACAAATAAGTGAAACCATATGATAATTGACTTTCTCTGCTTGACTTATTTCACTTAGCATAATCTCCTCCAGTCCCATCCATGTTGATGTAAAAGTTGGGTATTCATCCTTTCTGATGGCTGAGTAATATTGCATTGTATATATGGACCACATCTTCTTTATCCATTCATCTGTTGAAGGGCATCTTGGCTCTTTCCACAGTTTGGCTATTGTGGACATTGCTGCTATGAACATTGGGGTGTATATGGCCCTTCTTTTCACTACATCTGTGTCTTTGGGGTAAATACCCAGGAGTGCAATTGCTAGGTCATAGGGTAGCTCTATTTTTAAATTTTTGAGGCACGTCCACACTGTTTTCCAAAGTGGCTGTACCAACTTGCATTCCCACCAACAGTGTAAGAGGGTTCCCCTTTCTCCACAACCTCTTCAACATTTGTTGTTTCTTTCCCTGTCCATTTTTGCCATTCCAACTGGTGTAGGGTGGTATCTCAATGTGGTTTTGTTTTGAATTTCCATGATGGCTAATGATGATGAACATTTTTTCATATGTCTGTTAGCCATTTGTATGTCTTCTTCGGAGAAGTGTCTTTTCATTTCTTCTGCCCATTTTTTGACTTGATTATTTGTTTTTTGGGTGTTGAGTTTGAGAAGTTCTTTATAGATCTTGGATACCAGCCCTTTATCTGTAGTGTCATTTGCAAATATCTTCTCCCATTCTGTGGGTTGTCTCTTCGTTTTGTTGACTGTTTCCTTTGCTGTGCAGAAGCTTTTTATCTTGATGAAGTCCCAAAAGTTCATTTTTGCTTTTGTTTCACTAGCTTTTGGAGATGTATCTTGAAAGAAGTTGCTGTGGACGATGTCAAAGAGGTTACTGCCTATGTTCTTCTCTAGGATTTTGATGGATTCCTGTCTCACATTGAGGTCTTTCATCCATTTTGAGTTTATCTTTGTGTATGATGTTAGAGAATGGTCGAGTTTCATTCTTCTGCATGTGGCTGTCCAACTTTCCCAGCACCATTTATTGAAGAGACTGTCTTTTTTCCATTGCATGTTTTTTCCTGCTTTGTCAAAGATTATTTGACCATAGAGTTGAGGGTCCATATCTGGGTTCTCTATACTGTTCCATTGGTCTATATGTCTGTTTTTGTGCCAGTACCATGCTATCTTGGTGATCACAGCTTTGTAATATAGCTTGAAATCGGGCAACGTGATGCCCCCAGCTTTGTTTTTCTTTTTCAACATTTCCTTGGCAATTCGGGGTCTTTTCTGATTCCATACAAATTTTAGGATTGCTTGTTCCAGCACTTTGAAAAATGTCATTGGAATTTTGATCAGGATGCCATTGAAGGTATAGATTGCTCTGGGTAGCATAGACATTTTAACAATGTTTATTCTTCCGATCCATGAGCATGGAATATTTTTCCATCTTTTTGTGTCTTCTTCAATTTCTTTCATGAGTGTTCTGTAGTTCCTAGATTTAAAGAGATACTTCATTTTAATGATTGATAAATATTCTTTCATATTTAAAAGGTGCTTTTCAAAGTACAGTGCTTTGTATATTTGTTGTAATAAATACTTCAAAGGTCTGGTTCTTACAAAAGACTAAAAGGTACTATATGCCAATTTGTTAATCTCTTTTTTGGTCACTCTATGTATTGGGGTAGTCTAACTGCTACAACAAGTGCCAAATCTCAGTTAAGGTCTATGCAAGTTTATTTCTTGCTCCTGTTCACACCGTTCAACACGTATGTTTTGGGAGCAGCTTTTCGTATGTTGATTCAGGGACTCAGTTTCCATTTATTTTCTTATGCTACTATTCTTTACAGTCTCATAGGCTTCTGCTGAATCCTTGATCTCCAGCAATAAAAGAGGTAAAGAGAACGATCCTATGGGAGGGTACTTATGGGCCAAGCCTATGATTGGTCTGTCCCTTCCATCTACATTCATTTGGTCAGAATTCAGAGTCACATCTTCACCCACTTAAAAGGGAGACTGGGAAATGTCTAGTCGGACTTTCCTAGGAGGGAAGGGGAACAGAAAAACTAAATAGATTGTACCATAGTTACTATTTCTAGATTTATAGGCTGCTTATATATCTGGTACTGAGTAATTTTTTTCATAAACTTTAGTTTTCACAAGGTAGTATGTTTACATTGCACTGTGAGCTTCAAATGAAATAACTTCAAATTCTGATTGTTAAAAATATTTTAATGAAAGATTTCCTTATCTAAAATGTACAGTTTCTTACACCTCAAGGAACTAAAACCAAAACAAATGGGCCCAAAGTTAGTAGAAAGAAAGAAATAACAAAGACTAGAGCAGAAATAAATGAGACAATAGAAAAGACTAATAAAAAGACTAATGAAACTAAGAGCTGATTCTTCGAAAAAATAAATTAACAAAACTTAAGCTAGATTTGCCAAAAAATAAAAAAATAAAAAGAGAGAGAGAGAGAAAGGACTCAGATAAAAGAAGAAGTGAAGGAGGGGTATTATAACTGATACCACAGAAATACAGAGAGACAGACAAACAATTATACACCAACAAATTGGACAGCCTGGAAGAAATGGATAATTCCTAGAAAAATACAACCTTCTAAGACTGAATCATGAAAAAACAGAAAATCTGAACAGACTGATTACCATAAAGGAGATCGAATCAGTAGCCAAAAGCCTCCCGACAAAAGAAAGTCCAGGACCATGTGGCTCCACTGGTGAATTCTACCAAACTTTCAAAGAATACCTATCCTTCTCAAACTCCTCCAACAAGATAGTAGAGGAGGGAACACTTCCAAACTCATTTTACAGGGCCAGCATTACCCTGATACCGAAACCAGACCAGGAAACCACAAGAAAAGAAAATTATAGGCCAATATTCTTGTTGAGCATAGATGCAAAAATCCTCAGTAAAATATTAGCAAACCTAATTCAACAATACATTAAAAGGATCATAAACTATGATTAAGTGGAATTTATTCTAGGGATACAAGGATGGTTCAACATCCTCAAGTCAATCAGTGTGCTATGCCACATTAACAAAATGAAAACTAACAATCATATGATCATCTCAATAGATGCAGAAAAAACATTTGACAAAATTAAACATCCATTTATGATAGAAACTCTCAACAAAGTAGATATGGAAGGAATGTATCTCAACATAGTAAAGTCCATATAGGATAAGCCCACAGCTAACATCATACTTAAAAGTGAAAGGTTGAAAAATTTCCTCTAAGATCTGGAGGAAGACCGGATGCCCATTCTTGCCACTTTTATTCAACATGGTAGTGGGAATCCTACCCAGAACACTTAGGCAAGAAAAAGAAATAAAAGGCATCCAAATTGGAAAGGAAGGAGTAAAACTGTCACTATAGCAGATGACATGGTATTATATATGGGAAAACTCTGAAGACCCCACCAAAAAACTGTTAGAGCTACTAAATGCATTTGATAAAGTTGTAGGACACAAAATCAATATATAGAGATCTGTTGCATTTCTATACGTTAATAACTATAAAAAAGAAATCAAAACAACCCCATTTATAATTACATCAAAAAGAATGAAATACCTAAGAATAAATTTAATCAGGAAGGTGAAGGACCTATGTACTGAAAACTAAAAGACATTGATGAAAGAAATTGAAGAAAACAAGAACAAATGGAAAGATATTCCATGCTGATGGATTTGAAGAATTAATGTTGTTTAAATGTCCATACTATCCAAAGCAATCTACAGTTTCAATCCCTATCAAAATTCCAATGACATTTTTTTTTTTTGCAGAAATAATAAAAGCAGTCCTAGAATTTGTATGGAGCCACAAAAGACCCCACATAGCCAAATCAATCTTGAGAAAGAACAAAGCTGGAAGCAGCACACTCTCTGATTTCAAACTATATTACAAAGCTATAGTAATCAAAATGGTGTGGTATTGGCATAAAAACAGCCACATAGATTTAATAAAATAGAACAGAGGGCCCCAAAATAAACCTATGCATATATAGTCAATTGATTGATGACAAAGGATCTAACAATATACAATGGGGAAAAGATAGTCTCTTCACCAAATGGTGTTGGGAAAACCAGACAGCTACATGAAAAAGAATGACACTGGACCACGATCTTATACTATATACCAGTACTAATTCAAAGTGGATTAAAAATTTGAACTTAAGACCCAAAACCATAAACTCCTAGACGAGAATATACATGGTAAGCTCCTTGACATCAGTCTTGGTGATAAGTTTTTTAATTTGACACCAAAAGTAAAAATAAATAAAACTACATCAAACTAAAAAGCTTCTGCCCAGCAAAGGAAGCCAGAAACAAAATGAACATGTAGCCAACTGAATGGGAAAAAAATATTTGTAAATCATGTATCTCATAAAAGGTTAATATCTAAAATACAGGGGCGCCTGCGTGGCTCAGTCGGTTAAGAGGCTGTCTTTGGCTCAGGTCATGATCCCAGGGTTCTGGGATCGAGCCCCGCATCAGGCTCCCTGCTCAGTGGGGAGCCTGCTTCTCCTTCTCTCTCTGCAGCTCCCACTGCTTGTGTTCTCTCACTCTTTCTCTCTCTGTCATATAAATAAATAAAATCTATATAAAAAAAACTAAAATATATAAACAACTCCTATAACTCAATAGCAAAAAGCCAAGAAATTTGATTTAAAAATGGGCAGAGGATCTGCATAGACATTTTTCCAAAGAAGACATACAGATAGTCAATAGGTACATGAAAAGATGTTCAACATCACTGATCATCAGGGAAATGGAAAAACTATAATGAGGTATCACCTCACACCTATTAAAATAGCTATAAAGTGTTGGTGAGGATGTGGAGAAAAGGGAACAGTTGTGTACTGTTGGTGGGAAATGTAAATTAGTGCAGCCACTATGGAAACACTATGAAGGTTCCTCAAAAAATTAAAAATAGAGCTCCCATATGATCCAGCTATGCTACTTTTGGGTATTTATTCAAAGAAAACAAAACACTAACTCGATAAGACATATGTACCACCATGTTAACTGCACCATTGTTTACAGTAGCCAACATATGAAACAACGTAAGTATCCATTGATGGATGAATGGGTGAAGATGTGGCATATGTATCTACAGTGGAATATTATTCAGCCATAGAACAGATTGAAATCCCTTCATTTGTGACAACACGGATGGACCTTGAGGGCATTATGCCAAGTGAAATAAGTCAGATAAAGAAGGAGGAATAGTGTGTGATCTCACTTGCCTGTGAATCTTAAAAAGCTCATAGATAGGACAGAGGTGGGAGGTGGGTGGAATGGGTGAAAGGAATCAAAATGTATAGATTTTCAGTTATAAAAAAGTAAGTAATGGGATGTAATGTACAGCATCGTGACTGTAGTTTAGAATATTATACTGCATATTTGCGATTTGCTATGACAGTAGATCTTGGAAGCTCTCATCACAAGCAAAAAAATGCTATAACTATATATGGTGACAAATGTTAGCTAGATTTATTGTGGTGATCATTTTGTAATATATACAAATATTGAATCATTATGTTGTACATCTGAATTAATATAATATTGTATACTAATTATACTTCAATAAAAAATAAAAAAATGCAATGTACATTCATGTTCAACTTCTGATAAGTATGAGTGTTTCTGATGTGTAAGTAGTTATGTTATTAGTGGGAAAGATTGTCAGCTTGCTGACCATTTACTTTGACAACACCCTCTTTGACTTCTTTCTAGAGTTCATAATTTCCTGAACCTCCTACCTAAACCAGATGCCCATTGTCTTAGTGCTTGCTCCCTGTTTTCGAAGAACCTTCATCAGGGTTTCTATTGACCTCAACAGGTGTTTAATTCTTGCATTTTAGAGGTGGCTTTCTGGAGTTTAGTGCCTTTATGTTCTTTTTCCCTAGTGCACCTCTAGAAACATTGATTGCCTTGGAATGTTAATAAGTGTTTCACACAGATGTGCAAAAATTCACATACATAGACACACACATACACACACTCACATGGATTCCATGGTCCTCTAAATTTGGGGAACATTGAGTTAAACAAAATTTAAAAGATTTGTCTTTTAAAATAGGTCTTAAATTCCTTATTATGTTAATATACATTTTGATTCCCCAATAATTAAAAATAATATGTGGTGTTTCCCAAATTTATTTCACTTCTCTACCTTAAAGGATTCATTTGCAGCAAAACACTATTTGGAAAATACTACTTTAATCCACAGGGATGGACCTTCATTTAAACTTGTAGGTGCTGTGGCAGGCCTGTGTAGGTGAGAATTTGTACACAAAGCTTTTGTAAAAGGAAGACTGACTATAATGGGATATCAGTTCTTTTTCTTCTGCTGAGAAGAAATTACTTAACTTGAAGCATGCCTTGTTTTCAATGGACACTATAGTTGAGAGGTATGTTATTATCTAATTCAACTAATATGAAGAGCAAATCAAAGTTTTTTTGTGAATTCTATAAGCAGCAGCTAATTTAATTCTTCAAAGAAGTAAGAGAAACTCTGACTCTTCTTATTTTTAATAATTTTATATTGCCCACCTCTCTTTGGGAGATAAAAAGGACAAGCATTTTATTTTTACAGTGAAGGGCAATTCTAGTGTACTTGAAGAACATTTTTGGTCTAAAGAAGGAACTCTAATGACTAGTTGGGAAGGAAACAAAATTTTGGTATTCTTTTGAATCTAGACAGCAAGGTTGTGGTGAAGGATTTCAAACCATATGCTATTTGTAACCAAAATTATGGGAAATAACATTAAAATATTTTCTGACCTACAGTGTAATTTTAAGTCCCAGTCTTGTTGGCTATATATCTGCAGTTGAAGTAGAATTACTTAAATTATTAATTTGCTATCCATTTTCCTTACATATGAAATTACTGTAAATCATTTTTTTTGGTTCCTTGGTCAGTAAATAGTTATCAATATTAGGCAACGAGTCAAATACAATTCAACTTCAAAACAGTGAATCTAAACATTTTTTTTCCTTTGTGAAAATGTTGAGAACTTTCTTTGTAATGCACTTTCCCAAACCTTCTTTGCCTGAGGATTATATATATTTGAATAAAGATGAACACTCAAAGACTCTTTTAAACCACATACTGTAACTTCACCAGTGGGCTAAACAGAGTGCATTGGAGAAAACTTGCCCTGGGGCTTTAGGTCTTGCATCCCATCTTAACGAGAGACTCAACAGTGTAAACCACTCCTTTGTTAATGGTTGGGCAGAGAAAAGGATAAATGATAAACAGTGAAAAAGTATAATTGGATCTGTTTCTTGGACATCAATCGATGACATGCCAGCAAAACTGAGGCATTTTTAAATGACATGTTTTTTGACATCAAAGAGTCTAGGCAAAGGTTAAGTATCTATATGATAGGATTATTTTTAACTTTGTATTGGCCACTGAAACTTCCCTTTCTTTGCCCCTGCCAGAATAGGAAACATTGCTGATTTATTCACTTACTTAACATGGGAAATATGTACATACAAGTAGCATGTATGCTTTTTCTGCCAATAACCCACACTGTTTTCCATTAGGGGTTTTAGTTATGTTTCTCACAAGTGTTCATAAAGAATTTACTTTAAATATATAGACAATTAACTCTTTTTATTTATAGATAACCTTCTTGACTAGATACCAAAATCCTGTCAGTCATTATGTGACTTTCCTAGAACAAGGATAACTCAAGGTTTAAATTACAGGAAATCTTAGAAATATGTAAGAAAACATGATGTTCTTGTAGCTCTTCACTAGCCAAATATTAGCTGCCTTTCTGTTTGGTCACTAGAAATAAGATTTGCATCTATTCAGTAATTTGACTTACTAGATGGAATTTTTCAGAAATGTTATCACATTGAAGATGTAGAATTTCACATGCTCATAAGAAAGTAAGGAACCCTATACTGGTCTTTTCTGACTGACAAGTTGGAGTTATTTCCTGTGAAAATGAGGCCATCCATATTTTCTAGTTGAAAGACAACTTTCATCTTTTTAAAATGGGATATTGCAGAAATAGCTAAGAAGATATTAAATGGCATGTAAAACATTTTTTTCTCAAAGTCAGCAATCATATTTCTTTGAAAGATTTTATTTATTTACTTATTTATTTGTCAAAGAGAGAGAGAGCGAGCACAAGCAGGAGGAGCGGCAGAGGGAGAGGCTGGCTCCCCACTGAGCAAGAAACCGATGCAGGACTTGATCCCAGGACCCTGGGATCGTGACCTGAGCCGAAGGCAGATGCTTAACTGACTGAGCCACCCAGGGGTCATGCAATCACATTTCTTTGAAAAAGTTATAATTCTATATGGGAATCTTGAAGATACCGGACCATGCAGAAAGTTTAATTTTTAAAATACTTTATTGATATGTTATATAGATACCTACAAGTGAACAATGCACAAGTGTACTCCTGAATAATTAGCACAAAGTGAACACACCAGTGTAACCAACATCCAGATCAGGTTATAGAGTATCACTAGTACTTTAGAATTAGCTGTCATGCCCTCTAAGTTTACTTTCTGTCCTCTCAAAAGTAACCACTTTCTTGATATCTAATACATCATGTCTAAATTCATTTTCATAACTTAGAAAAACAGTTTCATAAATTATCCACCCTTTTCTCTTTAATTTCTTTCATTCAAGATTATATTTGTTGCGGGGGGGTGTGGTGCCTGGGTGGCTTTAGTCGGTTAAGCGACAAACTTTTGATTTCGGCTCAGGTCATGAGATTGAGCCCCATGTGGGCTCCGCTCTGGGCATGGAGGGATTCTCTCTTTCTCCCTCTCCCTTTGCCCCAACCCCCCCTGCTTGCATGTGCATGCTCTCTCTCTCTTAAAAAAAAAAAAGGATTATATTTGTGGGATTCATCCCTATTGGTTCATGTAGCTTTAGTTTATTCGCTTTTTAAATAGATTTTTAATTTTAGAATAGTTTTATACTTACAAAAAAGTTGCAAAGTTAGTTTCTATTTATGTCATATCCAGTTTCTTCTATGATTAACATCTTGCATTAGAATGGTACATCTATCACTGTTAATGAACCAACATTGATACATTAATATTAACTAAAACCTATGCTTTACTTGTTTCCTTAGTTTTTATATTCCTTTTCAGTTCCAGGATTCCATCCAGAACACCATATTTCCTTTAGTCATGTCTCCTTAGGTTTTTCTTATCTGTGACAGTTTCTCAGACTCTCCTTATATTTGATACCAAACCATTTTTGAAGAATAATTGCCAGAGATTTTGTAGAATGTTCCTCTATTAGGATTTGTCTGATGTTTTTCTCATGGTTAGACTGGGATTATGATTTGGGGGAACAAGACCACAGAAACAAAGTACCATTCTCCTCATATCATATCAAGAGTAAATACTATGTGTATGACTTATCACTGTTGATAATCTTGATCACCCGGCTGAGGGTAGTATTTGTCAGGTCTCTCTACTGTACATTTATTCTCACCCTCACCTCCTTTTAACACTATACTCTTTGGAGGGAAGTCACTATGGGCAGTTAATACTTGAGGAGTGGGGAGTTATGGCTACCACCTTGAGGGCGAAATATCTTCATAAATTTTTTGGAATTCTTCTATATGAGAGAGATGTCTATCTTCTCCCATTTATTGATTTATTCAATTATTTCAATATGTACCCAAGGATATTTATTTTATATTTTGGATTATAATTCACATACTATTTTGTTTTTGTTGCTGAACTTGTTCTACCTTTGACCTTTTGGGAGCTTTTTCAATTTGGCTTCTATGATTCTTTGGCCTATCCTCATCAGTGTGTGCGTGTGTGTGTGTGTGTGTGTGTGTGTTTGAACACTTTTTTACTTTTGGCACTACAAAATGCTCTAGGCTTATCTTGTATATTTCCTGCATTTATAAATGAAATAATAGAGTATGTGGCTTCTTTAATTATCAATGTAAATTTAAGATTCATCCATATCTTTGCATGGTTTGCTAGCTCATTTCTTTTTTTATTGCTGGGTAGCATTCCATCTTAGGGCTCATCCACAAGGCTTGAGTTTTAGTTTTGTCTTATCCACTAACATTTATGAAGTGGCTACTCTGAGCCCAGTGTCATCTTAGATATTGCAGGGCACACAGAGGAATAATGAAGACATCATACTCTAGATGCATATAATATTGTTGCAGGAGCAAGGATTGTTATAATGTAAGAATTAAATGACAAGTCCTTTGTTCATATTTAAGTTGGATTGGAGGGTTTTTTTGGAGGCATTGTAAGAGTTTGTATATTCTGAGGTACTGGGGCTTGGAACTTAAACATGAATTTTGGGGTGGACACATTCAGCACATATAAGGAACTCTGGGAGATAGCATACAGAATACCTTAAAACCTTTTCTTCAGCTCAGAAGGAGCAAACTGCTTTATAAACAGGATTTTGACTGATTTCTGTGATGTATTTCTATTAGTAGGATCTGAATGCAGCCTGCTGAGAGCATTTCATTCACTAACCTCCAACTACAGCTTCTTATACTTAGTCCTTACCATTATTCTGTAGGAATAAAGACAAATTGGGCAAAAGCCTGCCAAATCTAGCACAACTGAAACTGAGGTCCTGAAACATAAACACTAGTGAGGGCATCATTATTCCTTTAGGGAAAATGGGGAACAACTTCACACAGTTGGTCAATTTGGAAGTGTACTTTGTTACACAGGGGAATTTCTATTACATGTTTCCCAGATTCATTTTCTTTTTTTCTTTTTTCAAATATTTTTTCTAGTCAGGAGGTATTAGGGCCTGGAAGAATAAAAATCTATTTGGATGATGCTGAGGAAAAGAAAAATCAAATTGATTCCTTTAGGACGCAAAAAGCTGAGGGGAGGAGAATTGTAAAGATTAAGTACTTTTATGCTAGTTAACAGTGGAATTCATGAAAACTATTGGATGTTCTTAGACTCAATTTCTATTCTGCTCTGTTGAATCCTGCCTTAAGCCAAGTACATAGACATTCCAATATCTCATTGTTCAACTGATTAAATATTAGCTGGAAGCTTATGCAGTACCTCTCAGAGTCAGCCATGCTCAGAGAAGAAAAGAATTTAATCATTGGTTCTTCTCTCTTGTTGGTGAAAAGTTGCTCTATGGACTTCCAGTTCAAATGCATACTCCACACCAGCATATTAGTGAAATCCTAGGGAAATAGGTAAGAAACATCTGATCAGGTATGTCAGGTTGGATCTAAGTTAAAAAAGTTAAAGCTGATACAGAACTGATTATCACAGGGGATAAGAATGTAGAACACCAGAGGATCTGAAATAATGAACAGGTGTCCCATAAACCAGGTAAATTTAAAAAAAGTGAAGGGATTTTATTTAACCCTACAATAATTATTAGAGAGTGAATTATATTAAAAATGCAAAACATTGTGGTAAAAGTTATTCTTGACAACTCTATTACTGTCAATAATATTTAACGTTTCTTTTGTTTACAATCAACCAGAAAACATATTTAGGCCCCAGGGTGCATGCTGTGAATGGGGTGCTTGAGCATATGTTTCCCTAGAAAATTCAACTTGCTTCCCATTGAAGTCATGGACTCAAGTATGAGTCAGAATACTTTTATAATATGCCTCCCTCCTCCCCCCAAAAATCTGATCATTTCCAGATGGAAGGTATGACTAGGGTATTTACAGGTTAAGAATGAATTTTAGGTTAAATTAGCTGTGTGTCATTGGAGGTACTTTTAAACTGGGCAAGTAACAGGGAATTAGCCAAGATGTAAAGGACTTTTTATTAGAGGATAAAAGCCTAAACAGTTCTTTTCCTGGAAGTCAGGTATCATAACAAATTTGACTGAACCTAAAAAAATTCAGTTATTGTCATGTTAATGTATTTCATGCTTAATTATTATGAAATGACAACTTAGAATAAATATTTCCTAATGCCACAAATACCATCTCTTCCATAATGTAAAAATGACTTGATGAGTTCTTTTCAACTTTATCCTCCATAGATTAATATTAACCCACTTTGACATAAAGTTTTTCTTTCAGTACCAGGAAGGGCTAGATTTCTTTTCTAAGCTGGTTGAGGTATTAGAGCAAATGAATACCAGTTTTCAGTGTTACAGTTTCTCTTCTACCATAACCTGCAATATTAACCAGAAGTCTTGAAATATGTTTGTCCTGATTCACACAGCAGGGTAGATTTTGGAGAGCATGGGAGAAACTTTGCAATTTATCAATGCTTTGTAAATATTGTTCTGAATGCCTGTTCCACTGAAGGTGGATTGCAGATTAATATCTATCTATCATATAAAAAGACAATGTTATTTTAAACAAGGAGTATCTATAGCTTGGTAAGTTTAGGGTTTATTTTTGGAAGAGCACATAATTAAAACTAGAATAATTATTTAGTTTATTGTCTAAAATAATGTAAATACTTTTTAATTGGTAACTAAGATTCTTGCATCTTATATTTATAAAACTTGTTCAACATTAAAAATTGGACATTAAGCTTCTTGTAAATGTTAATGTACTCAAAGACCTTTGTTATGTCCACTTCTCATTTAAATTTGTAGGAAAGATCATTATTAAAACTAATATTTTTCTTAGGAAAATGAGTGTAGTTATTACTATTTGAAAATCAGCTTCTACACATTCACAGTTAGGTATAATTTCTCAACATTGTTTTGTAGATACCACATTGAGCTTTGAATCAAGCTTAGACTGGTATAATATCAGGTTGATAATGTCTTGACCAATTACAGACTGAGCAGTTTCAAGGAGTTATTAGAAATTTTAAGGATAATTTATTTTTTAAAAGTTCTATACTTCTGGACTGCTAGATTTTCAAGATTTTTTTTGTCAGTTTTATTTTAGGGGGCAAATATATTTAGAAGTGTTCCTGAGGCGTGACTTAAAAACATGTAAAAAGTAACTAGATGAGATTTATTTTGTATATTTATATTCTAAAGAATACTCTTTAAGAGTCTGTTTTTCTAGAGTAAAACTTTAAATAAAAAGAGCTACCAGGAAAAGTTCTCTATTTCTTTTTGATCCTATGCATTTTGGCTTGCTTATCAGGGAAATCTGCTAAGTATTTTAAAGACTGTTAGGAATCTTTGAGGGAGGGAGTAACAGGGACACGATTTGTCTTCTTGCCTTAAACAACTTAAAAAACCCAGACAAAATATATGAAAAAAAAAAAGATTTAGATATTGGAAAGCAGGCAACTCAGGAGAGGGACTCTGAAACTGTCAAGCTTTAACTTTCCCAGCTCACTGCATGAGTAGTTCTGTGATGCAAAGATCCCAGTTTTCTCTACAAGGAGATGCAATTTAGAGTGGCCAAGGTGGCTAGACTTTAGGCAAAGTGTTGGAGAGAAGAGAATTGTTCAGTTAGAGAGAGAGACAGAGAGAGAGAGATTGGGAGTGTAGTCTTGAGTATTGATTACTCTTTGCATGTGAAGGAACTGTACGAGTCTAGGAAAAGGCCCAGAAAGGATAGATCAGACATGGCTTGCTCACACATGGCTAGGAATAGTTTGTGTTGCCACAGCAAAATAGAAGGAATTCCTATCACGTAGGATATCATGAAGAGAGTCCTGAGCAGAGTATTGCCTTAGTTGTGGAGCAAAATTAGTTCTAGACCAGGGGTCAGCAATCTATAGCCCACAGGTCAAATCCAGCCTACTGTCTGTTTTTGTACAGCAGTCCAGCTAAAAATGGTTTGTAAATGATTACAGGATAAAACCTAAATCGGTTCACTGGTGAATTCTACCAAAAATTTAAGGAAGAAATTAAACCAATTCTGTACAGTCTCTTTCACAGGTTAAAAGCAGAGGGAATTCTTGTTAACTCATTCTATGAGGCCAGCATTAGCCTAATACTGAAACTAGACAAAGATATTATAAGAAAATTACATACCAATGTCTTTCATGAACATCGATGCAAAAGTCTTCAACAGAATATTAGCAAATTGAATTAAAAAGTATTGAAATAATCACACACTATGGCCAAGTTGAATTTATTCTAGGTATGCAAGGCTGGTTCAACATTCTAAAATCAATTTATGTAATCTATCACATAAAGTCTAAAATAGAAAAATCACATGGTCATATCAGTAGATGCAGAAAAAGCCTTTGACAAAATCGGAAACCGATTCATGATAAAAACTCTCAGCAAACTAGTAATAGAGAGAAACTTTGTCAACCTCATAAAGACTACATAAAGCCTACAATTAATATTAAATTGAATGGTGAGAAACTTAAAGCTTTCCCTTTAAGATCATGTAAAAGGCAGGGATACTGGAAGTCCTTCCTAATACAATAAGGCAAGAAAAGGAGATAAGAGGTATACAGATTGAGAAGGAAGACATCAAATCTCTTTTTTAGCAGATGGTATGATTGTCTATGTAGAAAATCTGAAAGAATCGACAAAAAACTGGAACAAATAAACTGTTATAGCAACATTGCAGGATACAAGGTTAAAATATAAAAATCAATTGTTTTCTCAAATACCAGCAGTGAACAAGTGGAATTTGAAATTAAAAACGCAATACCATTTACATCAGCATACCCACCAAAATGAAATGCTTAAGTATAATACATGTACAAGATCTATATTGGGAAAACTATAAAACTCTGATAAACAAAATCAGAAAAAAAATGGAGAGACATACATGTTAATGGGCAGAAAGACTCAATATTGTCAAGATGTCCATTCTTTCCAACTTGATCTATAGACTCAATGCAATTCCTATCAAAATCCCAGAAAATTATTTTGTGGATAACAATAAATTGCTTCTGAAAGTTATGTGAAGAGGCAAAAGAGCTAGAATAGTTAACACGATATTGAAGGAGAACAACTGTCAGAAGAACAAGTGTTGGAGGGCTGATACTACCAGACTCCAAGACTTACTATAAAGCTACAGTAATCAAGACCATGTGGTATTGGCAAAAGCATAGACAGAAAAAGCAGTGGAATTCAATAGGGATACAAGAAATAGACCTGCATAAATATAATCAACTGATCTTTGACAAAAGAGCAAAAGTAATACAACGGAGCAAAGATAGTCTTTTCAACAAAAAATTCTGGAATAACTGGATATCCATGCAAAAAGATGAGTTTAGAAGCAGACTAAAACCTGTCCATACTTCACAAAAAATTAAATGGATCACAGATCTAAATGTAAAATACAAAACTATAAAATTTCTAGAGGATAACTAGATGACCTTTGGTATGGTGATGCTTTCATAGATACAACACCAAAGACATGGTCCATGAAAGAAATAATTGGTAATTTGGACTTCATTCAAATTAAAAAGTTATGCTCTGTGAAAGACCATGTCAAGAGAATGAGAAGCCACAAACTGGGAAAAATATCTACGAAGACACATCTGATAAAGAACTATTATCCAAAATATCCAAAGAACTTTTAAAATTCAACAATAAGAAAACAATCTGATGAAAAATGGGTCAAAAACCTTAACAGATGAGCACTGGGTATTATACGCAACTAATGAATCTTTGAACACTACATCAAAAACTAATGATGTACTATATGTTGGCTAATTAAACATAATAAAAAAAACAAAAAAACCTTAACAGACATCTCACCAGAAAAGATACACAAATGGCAAAGAAGCATATGAAAATATGTTCCACGTGAAGTATCAGGGAAATGCAAATTAAAATAACAATGAGATAGCACTATATGTCTATCAGAGTGGTCAAAATCTGGAGTACTGCAAACACCAAATGCTGGTGAGGGTGTGGAAAAATAGGAACTCTTTTGTTTGCTTGTGGGAATGCAAATTGGTATGGCTACTTTGGAAGACAATTAGGGGGTTTCTTCTAAGCATACTCTTACTGTATGATCCAGCAGTCACACTCCTTGGTATTTACCCAAAAGTGTTGAGAACATGTCCATACAAAAGCCAGCACATTTGTGTTTTTAGTAGCATTGTTCATAATTTCTAAGACTTGGACAGGCTGTGCTTGTTCTTCAATAGGTGAATAGATAAATAAATTCTGGTACATCCTGACAATGGAATACTATTCAGCATTAAAAAAAATGAGCTATCAAACCATGAAAAAACATGGAATAACCTTAAATGCATGTTACTGAATGAAAGAAGCCAATCTGAGAAGGCTACATACTGTATGATTCCAGCATTCCAACTACATAACATTCTGGAAAACGTAAAATTATGAAGACAATAAAAAGATCAGTAGTTGCGAAGGGGGGGAAAGTTATATGTCATTATACATTTGTCCAAACCAACTGAACGTACAACACCAAGAGTGAACCCTTAGACAAAGTGAACTTTGGGTGATTATGATATGTCAATGTAGCTTCATCAACACAACAAAAAGATGATTTTGGTGAGTGATGTTGATAACGGGCAAGGCTGTACCTGTGTGAGAGCAGAGGTCATATGGTAAATCTCTTTCTTGCAATTATATTATAAACTTAAAACTACTCTGAAAATAAAATCTTTAAAACCAACCGTCTAAACAACCAACCAAAAAAACTCTAGGAGAGTATCATGCATGAACACAGATGCAAAATATTAACAAATCAAATCTAACTATATATGAAAAGAACAATACATCCTGATCAAGTATGGTTATCCTAGAAATACAACACTGTATTATTCCAAAATCAATCAATAAAATTTGCTGTATTAATAGACTAAAAGAGAAAAACCATATGATCATTTCAAATGAAGCAGAAAAATTGTGAAAAATTCAATATCCATTCATGATTAAAAAAAAAAACTGAGTAAACTATGAATACGAGGGAATTTCCTCAACCTGATAAATGGTGTGTACAAAAAATCTACAGCAAACATGCATAATCAGATTAAGTGCTTTCCCCCTACTATCTGGAACAAGGGGAGGATGTATGCTCTTACCACTCCTATTTAACATTACACTGAAGGTCCTAGCTTGTGCTGTAAGACAGCTAAAATAAAAGTATGTAGATGTGGAATGCCAATATGCTTAAATAAATGAGCATAGGGATAGCAAGTGTTCTTGTTTAATTAAACCCTAATTTGTTTCTAGTGTAGATGAATGTAGTTTTCCTCTTTATTTTTGCATGTTTAAATTTCCTCTTCCTCATTAAATAAAATACAGAGGTAAATGCACTTCATAATGGTACTTTTCCAAATGAAAGCTTTTTTCCCCCTTCTACCATTAAGTTCTTTTGAAAGGCTGATGTCAAATAATGTCTGTGTTATAAATCTGTTTTGTAATGCCTGTTAATATTGACCAAATAAGTATTTTCATATTCTTACATGGCAGTTAGCCTACTAATTTTTTGGCTAGCTCTATAATATCCTAGTACATTCTTATAGACATAATAACTGCCAGGAAAATGTTTGGCCAGGACTCATTCAAGTAAGGGAAAGGATATTCATGATTATGTGACATGTATATTTAGAATATAATATTTCAAGTTAGATTTGGCAAGAAAACAGTCATGCACTAAAACATGTGAGATATCTTGAATCCTTTTGGAAAAACCCTCAAAGGAAAATAATTTAGGAGTTACATTTGTCTTAGCTCTGACTTCCCAATAAACTTCTGGTATATTTGCATTTTTCTTGACTAGTTTCTTTTCTAAATGAACTTTCATTAAACATGCTTTTTCTTTCCAAGTGTTCTTTGTTGTAAAAGACCATGTGATTGATATTTTCATATGAATTTATATATAGTCAACAATGATCATGTTTATGTATTTCTTTAGGAGATTATCATGGTATTAGGGAACATTACTCCCAATTATATAAAAATAGTCTGAAGCACATGAGGACTAGGAATGTGTATGGAGGTGCACATACTTGGAACATCATAATAAAATTTCTTGTTTTTGTTGACTACAATTAGAAAGACCATTAGCTATACTGCAATTCTGCCCTCTGATCTTCTTCAAGCTATAAATATGGAGATAACTTCTGCTTGAGATAACTTCTCTCGGTCAAACTCAAAGTAATTTTCTGTACAATATATTGCAACTACAAAGAAAAAAAATCCAGCTGGTTTGACTTCAGTTGTGTTGACTCTTACTCTCTCTTATAGTTCTTCATGTCAGAACCAAATTCCAGTTGGTTTTGGTTAATAAAAAAGCACCAAAAATTCATGGAGCCATGGATGGTAGGATGATAGAAGGGTTGGTCCCTGTTGAGATAAAGAAACTGTAAGCTTGGTAGGGAGGGCTTGAAACAGCTTTTTGGTAGAAGATTGGAAGATAAAGAGATCAAGCCCATTTATCTCTTCTATCTCTTCTCTGTACTGTATGTTTGTGGAGACAGATCTTCAATTCCATGAACATTACTCAAGAATATGCCTGGGGAGTCTATTCTTCCGTGACTCTCTGCCAAAACAGCTTGAGAAACAGCTGGTGATAATTCTGGCTTCATTCCCCCGCTCAACAGCTGATGTTCAGAAGCAGGAAGGCAATTGAGTGGGTGTGGTCTGAGCCATGGAATCACTGCTTCCCCTTCAGCTGCTCCTGCTCCCACACTAAGGAGCAGCTCAGAAGGCTGACTTCCTAGAAGTGGCCTGAAAGGACAGTCCTACAGCTTTAGGTACTGGGGGTGGGGGGGTGGGGGGTGGCAAAAACAGAATGATGTTGCCATGTGGTGGTTCAAGGGTAGTATTTTCAAATACTGAGTGCACTATCGTCTGTGAGAAACCCTTAGGATTCACTGTAGGAATTCTATTCTTTTAAAATGGAACAATGAAATAAGTATGGAATTTGGTGATTTGTCATCTAAGGATAAGAATCTTTCAATTAACATAGTTTTCATTAATGATTTTAAATAAGTTACTTTTTCTTAACCATGGGCCCTATTGACTAGAAAGTTCAAAGGTGGTAGGTTTAGCTACAGATACTGTTGTTAACTATTTTAACAGTATAATGTAGTAGAAACCTCCCTTCTGCAATTGGAAGTTTTGAGACATGAGTCCTAGTCTCAGCTTTACCAGCACTATAATCACTAATATGACTTTACCAACATCAATAATTATCTAATATCACTGTGGACAAATCACTTTATTTCCTGTAGCCTCATTTTCTCCTTATAAAATGAGAGAACTAGGTTAAAATAAATTCAGTTCCTTGAGCTGAAATCAGTATATATTGTATGTTGTAATCATAATTTTGGAATAATGTAGAATGACTTTAAGCCCTCTTTTGCTTAATAGCTTTTCCCATATTTGGAGAATGCACCTGCGTCCACCCTATATATTTCTCCTATAAGCTCATATGGGTTCTTCTTTAATCTCTTTTTCTTGGGGTGCCTGGATGGCTCAGTTGGTTGAGTGTCCCATTCATTATTTTGGCTCAAGTGGTGATCTCATGGTCTGTGGGATTGAGCCCCAAGTGGGCCTCCACACTCATCGGAAAGTCTGCTTGAAGATTTTCTTCCTCTGCCCCTCCCCCACAATGCTCTCTCTAAAATAAATAAATCTTTTCCTCATGACTCAGTTTCTAGTCAAATGAATTTGAACATGTTGAAGAATATTAAATTGGTTTGTAAACCAATTAAAAATTATACATGATACTGTAAATGTGTTCTGGTCAATTCAGAGTAGCATTAATTTTTTTGGCAGTTATGTCATTCTCTTGATTTTTGTTGAGCTTGAACTCCATCAAAATCATGAAATCATTTTAAAACACTGTTACCTTTCATCATTGTCTACTTCAAACCCCCCCTGTAATATTTACATTGTTTGTTTTTTTAGATTGAAGTGGAGATATTTTATTGTGTCTATATATTTCATCTACATTTGAGAGGAGCACAAATTTTTGGCTAAGAGTGAATTTTTTGTTGTCATACCTGTTTAAATCCTAATTCTGACATTTATGGCTTTGAGACATTATTAAATCCAATTAAAGCCTTGATTCTCTCATCTGTAAAGTAGGGATAATATGGTCCACATAGTATTTTTGTGTGAGCATTTACAGAGTTGATGTATGGGTAGCACTTGGTACAGCATCTGGAACATAATGGTCAGGAATTGTCATTGTTATAGCCCTAATTCCATCTTCCATAGTATTTTCTCTCTCATTGAGGAGTTTCATAAATAAGCCATCCATAAATTCATTCAGGGCTGTAATGAAGTTCTTTAAAGAAAGGACTGGGGTGTGAATCCTAAAGTATGCTACTAGTGATCTCTAATCAATAGGTGAGGTTTTTTGTTTGCTTGCTTGTTTAGTATTTTTTATTCTGCACTCCTTCGGCCACATTATTCAGTCATGTAAGTGTTCATCTAAAATTATTTTCCAGCTCTCATATCTCCATCTTGTCCATAAGAAAAATGTAAAAGAATTAAGGTTTATTCTGGCCTAAGATATTTCTCCTGATGTTATTCTGTCTTCAAGTGATCAATAGTTTCCATTCTAAGTTTTCACAATCTTTTAATAATTTTTTCTAGAATTTTGTGCAAATGCATGTCAAGTTTACTGACATTGTATACTGCAGCATTCTCTTTTTCCCCATTTCTAGTCATTGGCACTGCACACTATCATTCCTAAAGAACTATTCAAGAAATCAAGAGATTTCTTGCTACAGTATTTCCATTCACTTGAACCAGGTCAGGAGACCTGCTTTTGAGGACATTTAAATAGTTCTTGTCATATGCTCTCTGATTTGGGTTTCAAATTTCTCTTACCCGTGTTTTCTAATACTGTGAAGTCTGGTGATACTTAAGATTTTCTTTCTTTCCTTTTCATTTGGAATCATTTTTGTTTTGAGAAGCTTGGGAGCTTCTTCAGCAAACTATGTATTAGGATTCTTTTTGATGCCAGTAACAGAAAATCCAATCCAACTGGGTTTATTGGGAAGCAACTGAATAATACAGGGTCAATATGGCTCAGACATTTGAGACAAGGATTCAGTCTTCAGAACTAGCTTTTCTTTCCTGCTATGGATGCTTGTTTCCTTTTTAAATTGACTCCATTTGTATATATTTGCTATGTATCGGTGTCTTTGGTGGCTCTAGTATGTAGGTCCTCTCAGCTCCACTGGGAAGGGGCACTTGGCTTTCTGGCCACCTTAGCAAAAATTGTCTGGTATCTCATTGGCTCTACTGGGGTTGCATGCTCATTCCTGAATTGATCCCTGTGACCAGGGAAATCTAAGATGCTATCTACCATGCTTGAGTGTTCGCTACTTCCTAAGACAGAGAAAGATCCAATTCCAATAGAGTCATGGAACATGAGTGAGGCCCAAGCTCCACTACAATACTATTGCCCTAAATTGATGTAGTAAAGCAGAGAAGACAATGTATAATTATAATCAAATATAAACCTTTGTGATCAAACATAAAGATAATTATTAAGGTTTATTTATGTGAGAGAGAGAGAGCTAGGGAAGGGGCAGAGGGAGAGAATTCACAAGCAGACTCCCTGCTGAGGGTGGAGCTAGACACGAGGCTCGATTCCAGGACGCTGAGATCATAACCTGAGCTGAAATTTAGAGTTGGATGCTTAACCAACTGAGCCACCCAGGTGCCCCCAACATAATTATTTCTTTCTCTCACCACCATATGTGCACAGATGCACATGTGGGTGTGCCAGATATCCATTGGTTTCTTTTACTCTTCTGAATTCCATGTGTATCTGTTTACCCTTTTCCCTAATAATTGGACTTTTGCAAAAAAAAAAAGTCCTTGTTCCTAACTTTAAAGTGATAATCAGTTAAGTGAAAAATTTTAAATATATATATATATATTCCTACTCTCTCTCCAAACTGTACTAAAATTATAACAATAATTACACAAAGACAAAAAGAAAAACTAAGTGTTCTTCAGAACAACTGAAGACTAGAGATGTAAACAACATTTTGGAAGATGGAAATTTTAAAGACAAGCAGAATGGAGAAAGCCAATACATCACATTCTTAGTGAAAGAAGCCAATAAAAAAACAAGATAATTTGCATTGGAGAACCTCAGAAAGTGTCAAGAAATGGTTGATTGACAATCTGCATTACAAATTCTTAGACCATTCATATTTATTCTCTTGCCCCTGCATAAGACAGATAGGATATATTCCATGGAGAAATGAACTCTGATCTTGAGAGTCCCAAGCACAGTAGATGCTAAGGTGAAGTGCTAGATTGAAATTATGAAGATTAATCCTTCCCACTGAATCTTGAGATTCAGCCTCCTTTTCCAACTTAGCCCTAAAATACTGGCAGCCAAGCTGCAGCACCAGTCAAGGGATTGATATATTCTCTGGGGAAACTTACCAGTAAAAGAGCAAATATTTACTTACTTACCAGTAAAAGAGAAAATATATTGGTATTTGGGAATCTCTCATTAAAGCCTGAAAATCTTATGTATGCACGTAGAGCTTTGCATCAGCATTTTAGATTCTTACCCTTAAAATATGAATGGTGAGAGGTATGAGATCAAGCCCCACATTGGGCTCCTTGCTGGGCATGGAGTCTGCTTGAGATTTTCTCTCTACCTTTACCTCTGCCCCTTTCCCTTACCCCCCTGCTCTCTCATGATCTCTCTCTAAAAAAATAATAAAAATAACAAAAAATATATGCATGGTGAGTTAATATCATAGTTATATAAGGAAAGCCAATAACATAAATGACAAAGATCAAAATATATAAATAGAAAACAGGAACACAGAGAAAGCAAGCAATTCAGAGTTCAGAAGACTAAAGAAAATAAACCAAACCAAAAAAATTTAATTTGTATTTAATATACCCAGAGAGATAATGAGTAGATATTACATCATTCAGTAAGAATAACATGCTATAAAAAGAAGCATTCATAGAGTAAGAAAGATATTTTATACATACAATTAGTCCAGAAAGTCCAATGTCAGAGTAATTAGAGTGGTTATTAAAAAAGAAGAAAAATTATCAAAGAAATAAGAGTAATATTTCTGAACTGGAGGACATGGGATCCAGATTAAAAGTTCACTGAATGTCTGGTAGAATGGATAAAAATAATAATAAAAGAAACAACAATACATTGGTACTCACACAGAATAGTGAATAGTGCTTATTCCCATCAGCCAGACTGGAAAATTGTATGATTCATGGGGTATTTTATATGGTACAGAGGATATCGCCTCAGTAGTAGGAAATAATTAGCCTTTGACTGGGAAATACTCAGATCCTACATAATAAATCTTAAAATCAAGAAAGGATCAAATTGTTTCCAAGTAACTTAACTGGATCTCATAACAAAGCTCAAGAGCACTTAAAAAATATAAAACTATCCAGCACCTAACAAGGTAAAATTCATAATGTCTGCCATCCAATCAAAAATTGGAAGTCAAAGAAGTAGGAAAATAACCAGAATGGGGAGAAAAATCAGTCAATTGAAACTGACCCAGAATTAATACAGATGTTAAAACTGGTAGAGAAGAGCATTTAAACAGTCATTATAATTATATTCCACATGTTCAAAAAGTTAAATAGAGCCATGGAAGATAAAAAAAAAAGTTGCAAATCAAACTTTTAGGGATGAAAAGTACGATGTCTGAGATGAAAATTATATTGGATAAGATACACAGGAGAAATTAGTCAATTTGAATAAATAACATTAGAAACAATAAAAAATGAAAAAATAGGAAAACAATAATTTAAAGGTCATTTAAAGATGAACATAGCAACAGTGAGCTATGGAAAAATTTCAAACATGTCAATATGCATGTAAGTGGAGTCCCTGCAGCACTGGAGGGAGGGAGACAGAAAAAACTATTTGACAAAGTAATGGATGAAAGATTCCAAACTTGATGAAAACTATAACTTTGGAGAACCAATAATCTCAGTGAACTCCAGGCAACAAAAATAAAACTACAGCAGGACAAATTTTAACCACATTGCTCAAAACAGTGAGAAAGAAAAAATATAAAAAGAAGCCAGAGGAAAAACACATATTACATATAGAGGGACAAAGATGAATAAAGGCATACTTCTTGTCAAAAACACTGCAAGTGATAGGAAAGTGAGGCAACATGTTTAAATTACCGAAAGTAAACAAACAACAAAAAACAAAAACCCCAAACCAAAAAAACCATTTACCTAGAATTTTGTACCCAGCAAAAATATCTTTCAATAACAAAGATTAAGTAAAGGTTCAGCAGAGAAACTCACAAAAAGGAAGCCTGTCAGGCATAGGAAAATGATTCCAGGTGGAAATACGGATCTATATAAAGGAATAAAGAGCATTGGAAATAGTAACTATATAGGTAAATATAAAATTTTTTCTTATTTGAATATCTTTAAGACAACTATTTAAAAATAATGTAGTGTGGATTTTATAACATGTAAAAGTAAAATGTATGACAAAAATCTGGAAGGGAATAAAGAAAGTGTACTATTGTAAAGTTATTATACAGTATACATAGTCAAATAATATCACTTAAAGGTAGACTATGAGAAGTTAAAGATACATGCTATAAACCATAAAGCATCCATTAAAACAATAAAATAACAAAACAACAAATTACAGCTAATACACCAACAAAGGAGATAAAATGGATTCATAAATATTCAATTAACCCAAAAGAAAGCCAATAAAAAGGAAGATAAAAAGAACAAAAGAGCATATGGGGCAAAAAAATAATTAGCAAAATGATATTTTTAAGCCAAACTATAGCAATAATCACACTAAAATAAATGGTTTAACCATCAAATTTAAAGGGAATGATTTTCAAATTGGATAAAAAAGCAGGATCTAACTATATGCTGACTATAAGAAACATACTTTAAATATAAGACATAAGTAGACTAAAAGTAAAAAGATGGAGAAATATGCCATACTAAAACTAATTTAAAGGAAACTGGAAAGGTTATATTAATATCAGAAGAAGTATATTTCAGAGAAAAAATATTACCAAAGATAGTCATTTCATAAGGATTTCATGATTCATCATGAAAACATGTTAAATTTTGACACACTTTATATTAAAGCTTCAAAATACCTGAAGCAAAATTAATAGAACTTCAAGTAAAAATAGTCAAATCCACAAATATGTTCACAAATTTTACTAACACTTTCTTACTAATGACAAAATGAAAAGGCAAAGTCAGTAAGACAATAGGAGATATTTCAGTCACAATCTGACTTAAACATAATCCAGAATTTCACGTCAGCCCAGTGAACATTCTGATTTCCAGTGCTTTTTCTCCTTCTTCTCTGGGGCCATCTGTGTTGGGGGGTGAGGATTGAGTTTACATATCATCCACCATCAGGGAGTAGAGGGGAGCAGGAGGGCTTCTGGTCTGAGTGGGGACCTTGGGTCCTTGCTGACCTCTGTTTCTCTCTCTGGCCCATGGGCATGTGGTGCTGTCATATATTTTCAGTATCCATATTCCCTGCCAGGATGCTGGTCTCAATGTAAACCGCTCTTGTCATCACCTTGTTCCCACCTCAGGGGCCTTCTCTTCTCCTCAGCCTTCTCAAAACTTTGCTGCTTAAGCATGCGTTGGGTTGTAGAGGGGAGGGCTCAGGGCTGTTCAGGAATTCTTTTCTGCTTTTCCAGCCCCGGTAGGGCTTCTGTAGGCTACCCTCAGATCCTGTGTGGAGATAACTCCCTCTACCATTATTTTGGGTGTTCAGCTACTCTAAGCCACTTGGACTTTCTTGGGCTATGCCTAGAATCCCGGTTTCTAGATCTTAAAAATCAAAAGCTTGAATGAATCATGCTTTAGTCCTGTGTTTACTATTGGGCTGGGGGAGGGGGGGAACTAAAATTTTTACCATCTCAACTATTTTGTCAGCAGCTGTTAACTCTTTTTACCTGGGGTGGTATATATGGGAAGCTAATGTATTGGTAAGAGTAGGTTAAAGCTAAAGAGAATAGAAACCATTTACAATCAGTATATTATTCTTTGACACACCTAGGTTTTTATTGTCTTCAGTGTTTTTCTTTTCCCCCACATATTTATTCTAATTTTTAGCCTTTATCCAAAGAGTGTATCTTTGGCACCTCTGTCCCAAGCCCCTAGTACAGTAGACATTAGCTACTTGGTTAATGTGTGCTGGGTTGCAGTAGTTTGAATGAGTTTCATATTTCACCTTTGTGTGCTGTACCTAAATCTATGGATTCTTCTTAATGTCTTCAAGAGTGATAAACATCAAATAAGCATACATGTTAACTGATGTTAACTGAATCAATGGTGTTTTCATCATAATTCTTTAGGACACAAATGGTAAATTCAACTGTATTAGAGAGGAGAGTTATTTGAAGGACCCTGGAGTATTTGCTATGCTTCTCATAGCAAGGATCCTATTGCCCCTTGGGACTAATAGGTACTGAACGCCTCCAGGACTCTCTCAGTCTCCTCTCTACTCTAAACACTGGCTTTGGTTTCCCAGTTCATTTGGCAGGAAACATGACCACTGAACTCCCAAGCCTCACATTATCACAACCTGACTCCAGAGAGGAACTGCTTTCCATCCCCTAGCTCATTGTTAAAGAGTATTAGGATAAAACTCTAGCTGACCTATCCTGAGTCAAGTGTTTGCCTAGGGATGACTTAATACTGACAGTAGGTTATTATTACTGGCCCCACTAAAGCCAAATAGGCTGTTGGTTCTCTCGAAGAAAATGAACAAATAATAATGGCATTATATTCCTTATGTATTTAGCAGAGTTATGAACACATAGTAGGCATTTATTATTATCTGCTGATTAACTACACAATGTGTTATTTGATTAAAGAAGTGAGAAGCTTGTCCAAGTCTGTATGGCAGTATCATTTCAACTTAGCAGTTTCTCTGAATTGTTCTATTTCCTCACATGGATCCAACTTCATTGTACATTTTATGAAAAACCAGTCTTCTGATTTATGAAAACAAGCACTGAAGTGATTAATATCCATTAATATGGATTAATAAGGCAGATCTAAACTAAACCATAACCACTTAATTTGAAGGGCATTGAGAGTGCTTTTCCCTAGTTTTGAAGATTTTACAATTCCCTACTAGACCCTCCTTTTTAGATAAAAGCCCCAAATACTATCTTTTGTGTTCTTTTAAATAAGTGATGGCAAATGACTATTTCATTGAAATATGTTGTAAAAAACATCTTTCCTGCTGTTCATGGCTTAATTTTCCCTCCATATACCTTAGCACTTTGCATAATGCTTCATAGAACACAGTTCAGTAGCTAGTCCTATTTAAACTATGATACAGTCTCCTTCAAACTCTTAAAGCATCATGATATATCACTCTTTTTATGAGGCTTGTATATTTAAAGTATTTAAAATAAGATTATTATTGACTAATTTGCTAGGTTGCCATTACCCTTGTTCACAGCTAAAGAGGGTGCTAGAGAAAAGAGTATTAGTATGTTCAAGGAAAGGACTCTCTGGAGATCAAGGATCTTACTCCCACACTCAGCTAATATATACAAGTCTAAACCATCTTTATGGCTTCTGAATTAAAGTATTTCTAATTAAACTTCTCATTCAGGGATAAGGTTGTTCACATTAATTCAAAAACAAGGTAGTATTAACTTTGGATGGATGTTATGATTGTGTAGATGCTGAAGTAAAATATATGTGTGTACACACATATCTCACGTATAAACATATATGAGCATATCTATATTCAATGTAAACTATTCTCAGTGGCTTTTAGCAGTCTACCAAATGTATCAATGAATTGTCTATTTCTCCTAAATTGTAGAATACTAGGAATTAGACATTAAGTGTGAAAAACCAAGTGGGCATGTTGAAATGGAGATTTTATTAGTCACTTAAGGAATCCCTGAGAGGAGGAATAATAAAGTGAGCATATCACTACTTAAAGGCTCTATTTCTTTTCATTTTTTTTTTGCATTTTAAAAAATTTTATTATGTTATGTTAATCACCATACATTACATCATTAGTTTTTGATGTAGTGTTCCATGATTCACTGTTTGCGTATAACACCCTGTGCTCCATTCAATACGTGCCATCTTTAATACCCATCACCAGGCTAACCCA
>NW_022589704.1:36265911-36418767 GCF_004348235.1 Phoca vitulina | reverse complement strand
CCCCCCCCCTTCATTTTTCACTTCCTACTATCTTCTTCTTTTTTTAAATTTTATTTTATTATGTTAATCACCATACATTACATCATTAGTTTTTGATGTAGTGTTCCATGATTCATTGTTTGCATATAACACCCAGGGCTCCATTCAATACGTGCCCTCCTTAATACCCATCAGTGGGCTAACCCAACCCCTACCCCCTTCCCTCTAAAACCCTCAGTTTGTTTCTCAGAGTCCATAGTCTCTCATGGTTCATCTCCCCCTCTGATTTCCCCCCCTTCATTTTTCCCTTCCTACTATCTTCTTTTTTTTTTTTTCAAACATATAATGTATTATTTGTTTCAGAGGTACAGGTCTGTGATTCATCAGTCTTACACAATTCACAGCGCTCACATACCCTCCCCAATGTCTATCACCCAGCCACCCCATCCCTCCCAACCCCTACCACTCCAGCAACCCTCAGTTTATTTCCTGAGATTAAGAATTCCTCATATCAGTGAGATCATATGATACTTGTCTTTCTCTGATTGACTTACTTCGCTTAGCCTAATACCCTCTAGTTCCATCCACGTCGTTGCAAATGGCAAGATTTCATTCCTTTTGATGGCTGCATAATATTCCATTGTGTATATATATATACCACTTCTTTTTATCCATTCATCTGTCGATGGACATCTTGGCTCTTTCCATAGTTTGGCTATTGTGGACATTGCTGCTATAAACATTGGGGTGCACGTACCCCTTCGGATCCCTACATTTGAATCTTTGGGGTAAATACCCAGGAGTGCAATTGCTGGGTCATACGGTAGCTCTATTTTCAACTTTTTGAGGAACCTCCATACTGCTTTCCAGAGTGGCTGCACCAGCTTGCATTCCCACCAACAGTGTAGGAAGGTTCCCCTTTCTCTGCATCCCCGCCAACATCTGTCGTTTCCTGACTTGTTAATTTTAGCCATTCTGACTGGTGTGAGGTGGTATCTCATTGAGGTTTTGATTTGGATTTCCTTGATGCCAAGCTATGTTGAGCACTTTTTCATGTGTCTGTTGGCCATTTGGATGTCTTCTTTGGAAAAAATGTCTGTTCATGTCTTCTGCCCATTTCTTGATTGGATTATTTGTTCTTTGGGTGTTGAGTTCGATAAGTTCTTTTTAGATTTTGGATACTAGCCCTTTATCTGATATGTCAAGGCTCTATTTCTTAAGACGAGGATGTTATCAAAGTTAGCATGCTGTTTTATTTTATCAAATTTATAAATTTCTCTAAAAAACTTTTAAAATTATATTTTCTGTACCCCACTGATAGTGACTAGTGTTGTACTATAACTCTATGCAATTGACATTGTCACATAACATCAGAATGATTCATGGCATAGTAATTATTCCAAACAATTAACAGTGAAATTCTTGTTATCTAGCTAGATATTTCTGTATTTCCTAATTACTCTTGGCCTCTAGAATATGTTAGCCTAAAAATTATAGAATTATAATTTAGAATTAAAGAATTATGATCAATGGAGAAGAAAAACTTATCCTTTTGTCAGAATTAGACCATATTTCATTTTCTGATTCAGTGTATTTTTCATCATATTCCCTTCCAAAAATTGAATGTGATTGTTTTTCTTACTTTATTTTAGTGATATGCAAATTAGAAACGTTATAGCTAATCAATGCCACCAAAATAGTTCTTTTAAATAACCAGGACATGAACTCTTTAACAAGATTCACTCAGTTCTATTTATAGTTCCCCTAAGCTATGAACTATTTGTACACCCATGTTTCTGCATAATGACTTTTCAATGTGGTTTCAGTAATCATTCCAGAAGGCACAATCTCAAAATATCTATATGCATAAAGAATATATTTAAAATAAAGGCTAAATTGGCTGGCCATGCATTAAACCATTTGCCTGTGAAATCACTTTGTGAAATATCTCCATACAGGAGATGTTCCAGTCGACGGTAGGACATAGCAAACATTTTTTTGCTTACCATATTGTATCACCATAACTTCTTCTAGAAACACTTCTTCCTCTAAGTGTCCTCTTAAAACACTTCTTCCTTCTTTCTCTAAGATGACAAGCCATTTTGAGAATTTGGTCTTAATTTAGCCCACACAAGATTAGCAGAAGAGTGAGACTCTCAAACTACTTGCCCTTAAATACTTAATAGCTGAAATGAGAGGTGCTGGTGATCTTCAAAAAAAAAGTGTGTTAGCAGACTCACTCCCCCAGTTTCAGAGATGAGGGGTGCAAAGAATGAACACAGTGGGTTTCCTTGGAAGAGCACTTGTCTTCTATGTTTCTGAATGAGATACTGTTCAATTCCCTTCCCCTCACCCTTTTTTTTAGGCTTTGGAAATAAGACATTTAAAAGAGCTGTATTTTGAGTTTCGAAACAAAAATAATTCATTTCCTTTGAGCTTTCCTTTAATCAAGAGCATGAGTGAGATCTTTTAACACAAATGAATAGTGCTTTTATAAATATACCTGGTCTTTTACAAGACTATATCAGGATAAGCACATTGTGCTCCTTATTGCCATCATTCTACCTTTGTGGCTGTGAAGAGAGACATCAGATCCAGACCTCCCCGTTATTTCAGACCTCTAGTAATAGAGAAGAATCCCTGCCTTGTATCCTTAATTTGAAAAATTTCTCCTTCTCCTCCACCCAGATAACATCACTTTCTCAAGTTATTAGAATCAGATTGGCTAGAAAATAATTCACTGCCACTCACCATATTTTTCTAAATTTTAGGCTAACATGCTCCCTTATGTGAATCTTTGGCCAATGTTTACAGATAGAAAAGATAATTAGCAAATTAATTGTAATTGCTCCGCAAAATAATTTCTATTTGCCAGCTTCCACTGTTTGTGCGCCTTTAGAAAGTAAAAATTGTGCAAACATGGCTGTTTTTGGAGGTTTTGTTTTGCCTCCTGTGGTTAAAGGGTCCAAGTGATTTACGTACTAGGGATCTTAACCAAGATATAGGAATACCAGTGAGTAAAGACTCGTAATTTTGCATTTGATAATTTTTCTTGCTGCCACGAAGTAATTTTTGTATGTCTATTCTTATCTCTGCTATCTATATGGACATACATATGAATGGTACATGATCATTAAAATTTTGAGGATATTGAAAAATATAATTTAGTTTTAGGTGTGCATATTTATAGCCTCTACATGAAGATACCTGCACACTATCTCTTTTAGATGAAAAGTGAATTATACACTCCCCCCTCCAATGACTACACCTATTTTCCTTATATAAGCACATGACATCATCGTTTAAATCAAACCGATTTCTAAGCACCACAGCTGTTACTAGTTATTTAGAAGTCTAATTTGAGCAGAATGTGTCACGCCAACTTTGCACACACACGCTCACACAGGCAGTATTCACATTAAAACTTTCACCTCTATTAAATAGCAACAGTTCTTCAAAAATTCCAACACTCTACTCTTAACAACTAAATAAAATATGTGTCTTTGAGAAGTAATGTGCCTATTTTATTTTTATTCCTAGAGGCAAATCTTGCATAGATTGGTGCGGTTTTGTTACCCGGCTGTCACTTTAATCAGTTCTCAAAGATGCATGTGACACTGCGTGAGCGTTGTCTTCCAACCTCATTGTTTTATTCTTCCTGAATTAAGGGTAAATCTCTATGACTTTGTTTTCAATGGAGGTCACATAGATATAGCTATCAATATTGAAATAGCATTTTCTCACGCAAACAGAAGCGTTAATAGCCTCTACAAGGGTTTGTTCCTTGGGGAGACTAAATTCAAAATGGCACAAGCCATCTGTCATGGTGGGATTTTTCAGTTCCCTTGTTCCGCACCCCTCCCTCCTCTCTCCCTCTTTCTCCTTCTCCCTCTCCCCTTCCCCCTCTCCTTTTATTTTTCATTTGTTTAAAGTGAAGCTTTATTATCCATTCTTGAATTTCAAGTTTGCTAACTCATAAAAATATAACAGGTTCACAAACATTTTTAGAGAGGCACACTGTATGCCCAGAGCAATGGAAAATTCAAATTTGCAATATTGAGCCCAACAGTCAATTCATTGTCTACTGAGGAAACGTCCTACTGCTCCAGCCATGGAGGTTTTGGGGGACATAGAAGCTGTGGCAGGGCCCAGATGGGTGACCATTGCATACCTCCAAATCCTGATCTCAGAAGGGTTTTTGCTGAGCTGGAATTGATATGAAAAGCATTTTTTAGAAAGAATATTTCTTTGGGTAGAACTTTGAAATTTCTCCAAACTTAAGAGATGAAAAAAAATTGATGAAGGAAGATTTTTTAATTACTCATATACAGAGAATATGCTACTACCCTGAACAAAAATAGAAATAATTGTGGGTGTCAGCTTTCACTAATAGACTATAAGTGTAATGCAAGCAGATACTGTCTTATTCCTACTATAGCCCTAGTCTAGAGCAGGGTATCCAGCACACATTAAGTGCTCAGTCAGTATTTGTGGAAGGAAGATAGGAAGGAGGAGAGGTAGGAAGGGAAGACAGGAGGAAGGAAAGAAAATCTACAGTGGAAAGCAAAGAGCTCTGAGCTCATTAAAAAGCATCAATTCTTGTGGAATACCAACTCTAATATAACACACTAAAAGAATGGTAGAAAAAAGAAATCTACAAATTATGGAAAAATTTCTTAAAATAACACTATAATTACACTAGATACAGTATGAACTTGGCCTCCAGATTTGACATTCTTTGTGTGAGTCTAGAATTGAGATGGTTTTTGAATAACTTACAACTTTAGCTGGTCTAAGATCATGTTCACAATAGGACTGGGGATGAACAGGGCTTCAGGCAAAAGTGTGATTCCTCCTGTTTGAAGAATTCCCATGCCATAAAGAGGTATCCGGCAGTCACCAGTAGCTCTCAAACTTGACTCAAGGAAGAACTGTAGATTATGTCTAATTCAACTTTCTAGACTTTGTTTGTTTTATTCAAATTAATTTGTAGTGGTAAGATTTGCAGGATTGTGACAAAGTATGTGAAATCAGACCATATGAACATTGTTATGCATTATCATACAAGTGTAATATTTTCCCTGTGACATGTGCCTTAAGTTCCATTTTGTCTCACTAGATGGGCATGAGACCTAGAAATCACAGGCTGTATAAGGAATACAGGATATGTGAAAGGGGATCATGGTAGCCATGGAAAGACAGCCTGAGGCCAGTATGCTCGTGTCTCATTGTGTCGCCCCTCAGTTTTCTATGCTCAATCTTGTTTTCACCTGGTGCAGAGTCAGGTTAGCATTCATCCCCCTCCCCCTAACCCCTTGGCACATCTGGTGTGACTTCCTTTCATTGGACTAAAATAATATGGTATCGGTCTGGAGAGAATGAGAGAAAGACTTTTGAGATCATACATTAATGGTAGAATGTTTTTTGGCAGGTAAGTCATTTCTTCAAATGAAACCTTTCTTAGAAATTTCAAATGAAAGACATCAATTCCAAGTTGCTCTGGTGGAAGCCTATCTTCCTATACTCCCCCCTGCACCCACCCTGATTCCTGAACATTGGTTCTTTGGTTCTCTCAGTTGGGCCTGACTGTGATGACATGATTCCCTGCCTACATGATGTCTTCCTCCACTAGCCTCATGTTTACATGATTGCTCCCTCATTTGTAGCCCAGTGTAAAACCTTTCTTCTGGGTGGGCTTCTGTGTTAGGCTTATTTGATTTTTCACCTCTTTTCCCTGAAAGTCTATATTATTCTCAATTTGCCTTTTCCAGGTGTCATTTTGTTGATTTGACGAGTAGAAGTTGAGTGTTATATGACCCAAATATATTTGCTTCATTGTTCACTAAACTGTAAACTCTTTCATGACAAGGACCATGTTTTATGGGCTTTGGTGCCTCATGCTTTCTTTGCATTTACCTTTTCCTCCCCTGTGGGCAACTAAGTGGTATGGAGGCTTCCATTTTTGTTCTAAAACAATGATAGTTATTAGAGATTAGTAGCAACTAGTTATACAATGACCAAATTTCAATGCTTATCTGTTAGTTGGGCACCAAAATCCGTTTTCCTTTTTTTTTTTTTTTTAAGATAATATATGGCTAGTCATATGATTGCCCTACTATAGACTAAATTTCCTGGCTTCTGTTGGTTAGTGGGACTAAGTTCTTATCAATGGAATATACATTCAAGTGATGTATTCTATTCTCAAACGATGTGCTCTACTGTGTCACTTACTTAAAAGGAAATCACATATACCCCATTTCCCTTTTTCCTTCCATACCATGGGCTGGAATAAAGATATGACCATAATCCAGTTAATCAAGCTGATGACAACGATGTCTTAGGAAGTTTGTGTGTGTGTGTGTGTGTGTGTGTGTGTGTGTGTGTAACAAGATGAAGGCAAACTAAGCAAACCGAGACCCGAGGGACTTCCTAGAACACAGCTGTGCCATTAACTGGAACTTCCCTTATACTTCCAGACTGGTGCTTGAAAGGAAAATAAAATTCTGTCTTCAATTCACTATTGGGGATCTATTTATTACAGAGGGCTAAGCCCTCTGAAATCTCACTAATGGTATATATCTCCCGGCAAGAGAAAAGTACAATCACCATAGCTATACACAAAATACTAACATTTGAGAGAGGCAGGGACCTAGCTGCCCTGTTGCTCTTGTGCACAGAGTGGTGGTCCTTCATGAATAACTCAGTTCCTAAAGACTATGCATTGAACAAGAGCCAAATCAAAGTATAAAATGGGCCCTGAATTAAAAAACGAACATGAGAGAGCCATCAGGCTCTATGGAATTAAAGCAATAATTCCACAAAGAGAGGCACCTGGGTGGCTCAGTTGGTTAAGTGTCTGACTCTTGGTTTCAGCTCAGGTCATGATCTCAGGGTCCTGGGATCTAGCCTTGCATTGGGCTCCATGCACAGCAAGGAGTCTGCTGGAGATTCTCTTTCCCTTTCCATCTCCCTCTACTCCTACCTCAGCTCTCTCTCTGTCTCTCTTTCTCAAATAAATATTTTTTTAAAAAGAATTACACAAAGATATAAATGGAGCATAAAGTGTCCCTTAGTCATAGTGGTTAGGATTATTATCTATTCCTTGGTGAGGAGGAACTGGGGAAGCCAAAACCACTGTATATCCTTCATAGTTCATGAGATAACATTAACTCTATATATTTTTATTACTGATTGAGTTTATTCATTCTAATAACTTTATTGTTATCTTCATAACTCCATGACTTCATTCATTAAGGAACCCATATGAGAATTACAATATATAGATACCTGTTCAAGCAGACCCCATCTGATTTGGGGAGTTGATATTCTAGCATCCAGAGTAGATAAAACTAAGCCAGCATTTGGTTTATTATTTTTTTTTCTTGAGAATGCTAGGTTCAAATTGTACAGGATATGGCAAATTTATCCTTACTTTGATGGCAGAATGCAATCAATATTCATCAGTTTTTTCATACAAAGAACCTTTTTGTTAAATGCCCAGTATTTATGCTCCACACCATTTTATGGATACTGGGGATTCAGAGTGAAGGCACAGTCTTCACCATCTAGGGAAGGAGCTGGTAGCACTCTTTGATTTCACTCTAATTGCTGCCATATTTCTGGACTTTACTCTCCTGGTTATTTTTGTTTTCTTTACCTTTGATTCCATTCACTTCAGTGTTGTACTTTCCAACTACTTAGGTAGTAGGTTAAAGGTGATGGTAATTTTTGACTCATTATTCAAATTTTTGTATTTTGTTGGGTTTGTATTGATATTCACCACAATTTTAATTAGGATTAACTTGTTGGTGTCCCCATATAAGTAGCTGATTGTAAGCAGTGGTCATTTTGGGAAGTATTTCCATTTTTGGAAAATTCATTACAAATATTGAAGCTGGTATATATGTCATATTTTAATGCTTAAATAATGAATTCAAAGGTAAATGCAGAAGCTCTTTTGTCTTTTAGATGTCTTTTAGATGTCTCGAGCTCATATGCTACATTCCTATATTGCATTGTGAAGGTGAATTATGTATCTTAAGTACTCCTGTTATTTGACTGTGTGCTATGACTAGTTAGTGGTTTGGAAAAGGTCGATCGTTGCTCAAGGTAGGTTTTCATTATCTGCATGCTCTGGGCATCCCAACAGTTAATACCTAGCAACTTGCATTGGCTGAGTTCCTTCTTCCATTTGATGGCTCAACTGAAGCTTGATGTTTATGGTGGAAATTGTCTTGATTTCTTTAGATGAGATGAGCATCCAAGGAGTTTGAAAATGTGTTTTAATTAAGATTCTGCTAAATTTTACCAGACACCTACTTGGAAAACAAAGCAACTGAATAATTAACTCTGATGAGAGCAGATGCTGGTCTAATGACAACCTGTTACTGCTCAAGTGCATCATTAGTTGTTTTACTGTGCTCCTTTAATGTGTCCAGAGCTCTCCTCTGTTAATGAATACATTGGTAACAGTGTACTTAAAATAGTTCCTCATTCTGGACTGTTGTAAAAGATATTTGTAGCATCTGCAAAATTCTTCATTTAAATAATTTGGTCCCCACTCACCAATCCCCTCCCTTCATCTATTTGGCATGTGTTTGGAACCAAATACTTCTTTAGTTTTCCTTGAGGGATTATTTTAGCCATACATCAAGCGAAGCTTACAAACTGATGAGAATCTAATGATGCATTTATTTACAGATGTGCATTTCAGTTCCCTGTTATGTTGTTGAGGGGTAGGAAGAGTTTAAAGGCTCTCCCTGTCCACCCTACCCCCACCAATGTTATGGGAATAGACATGCATTTGACAAAATAAGAAATAGAAATAACCTCATGCTTGATTTCATGGATAGCTGTCAGATATGAATTAGTATCACATTCTCTTTTAAGTGCTCATCTTTCAAAATAGTAAACTATTGTTCTTTTCTTCTTATTAATGCTGCAATAATACTACACTGTGGTTTTCTATTATAGCATGCATTAGTTTTATATTAAAAATCATAGGCTTACAGTTTAAACCTTAGGCACAACACAGAACAACCTGACCAACAACATCAATTGTCAAACTGACGCAAAGCAATACCTGTTTATATTCCATATTCAGAACTGTAACGTATATCCCCTAGAACATTACATACTCTCATCTTGAGAAGTTGAATTGGTTTTAGGGAAATTCATGAATGAAAAATGAGTATGAAAAGGATTTATTTTAGATTACCTTAAATAATCTAGTAAAACCAAAGGCAAGGAGCACAGAAAGATGTGTGGAAGGGAAAGACAATGATTTATCCCTACTGTGCTTGACACCATTCTGTGCTATGCTTCCTTTAAAGCTGTCAGGCAATTCCTTGGGAGGTGATCAGATGCTGTTCAGGGCCTGGAAGAGTAAAGAATAGGGCCTTCTCCTCCCTCCTACTTCCAAAACCCAGCTGCTTTCATCCACTAGAAGTTCATTTCAGTATTCTTTAAAGATCTAACAGGAAAAAAAAAAAACTGTACATAAAATTGGCTGAAGCATTGTACTTTATCAAGTCATATTTAAAAGAGGTCGTCTTCATGTGGTAAGCAAGGTTTCGAAACATTTCCAACTCTTTCTTTTGTGGAGAGCAAAAGGAAACGAAGCATGTCAGTAATTTGTTTTATGAAAAGTGCTTCAGAGTGGTTTTATGCATTCACAATGATAGACAATTCCCTTTCACTCATTAAAAATTCTGGTTGATAGCCAAAAACGTTTTAATATAGATAGTGTGGAGAAAGCTGCATTTCTGTTTTTGCTTTCAATACATCTCTGCCAAAGCTGTGTCTAGAATCCGATTTTAACACGCCCTCACAGAAGCTGGGCTCCCTTCCTATTGGACAGTAGTCAATTTCACTGCTAGAACTGGACACGACGAGGGACGGAGCCTGCTCTTGTCCCAGGAGAGAGGAAGCACATACCATTGCCCACCTCAACTCCAAACCTTGGGTTTCACATGAGAGCAATTGGGGGTTATTTTTATTTTCTGACTTTTTCACAAAATGGGTGATGTGTCCACTGTCGCAGATATATGATCTGCATTCTACTTTATGTGGCTTAGTTTGTGTTCCCTCCTGTTTTGGATAGGCTTCATTGTCCCCTTTGGGGACATAGGGAGATGATGTAAAAAGTGGAAGCTAAAACCTCAAAGGTTGTGGAGGTTGTAATGAGTCCATGTGATCATGTGAAAAGCACCAAACCGGTAGCAGGTACCTATGGTACCCTGAGCCCCACCTCCTGGGAGAGGCAGATGGTGAAGGGGGGACAGCAGCCTGCTCCTCACAGGCCAGGGTCTACATTTAGCACAGCCATTCACTCTGTCCAACTTTGAACAAATCCTCTGACTTCTGGAAATTTTCTATCTTCATGTGGAAGATGGAGATAGTAACATTTATACCAGCCCACTTACAGAATTATGTGTAAATATGTTTTATTTACTGTAACACACTTTATGCACAAGAGTATCATCATCATGAATCACTGGAGCAGAAAGAAACATTCGGCAGGTTTTTCTATACCCACAGAAGAAATAGTAAGAAACGGAACAAAATACTTAAATTCTGAGAAAGGAAATTGAAATAGGGTTAACCGATTTATTGTGATTTATCATAGTGAATATGGTTTTAAAGCTCTACAATTATAATATGCTTTATATGTGATAAAACTTCTAATATTTGAATGTACTTTTCTAAATTATCAGAAAACATGACTGTTACACTTGATGACTACAGATATTCTTTGGTATCAATCATAGAAAATTTCAGATTTGTTGCATCTGGCATTTCTATACTAAATATGAATGTCTTAGGGAAAAGACACCCTGAGGATAAATTTTATTAAGGAAAAACCCCAAATAGCTTTTCTGGGGAGTAACCCGCCTGCTCTGTGACCTTCTCTTAGTGGGGGAGCTGCAAGGAAGATTTATAAGAGGGATAAAGAGGGGAGGGAGCAGTGATAGATGGGGAAGCATAATTCAGAGTCATGTTGCCCTGTAGAAGTCATGAGACAGTATGCTGAATGCAAATTAAGTCAATTTCCTCTTTTGGTGATCAACCTCACTCATTCACACACAGCCTAATGGATAGTTTGGATGACTGTTTAGCCAGGCCCGGTTATGGGCCTGTGACCCAGGCACAGGGTCATGCTCAGAAGGGTCCAGCCCTTGGAGTTTAATGCTCTGTGGTTGCCTTGTTGAAATTCTTAACTTTATATTGAGATTTGTGTTTTAAAAGACCTTAACAAGGCAATGGAGTATGCGCTGGGGCTTAGATGAAACTAGTCCCCATCCCCTCCATGAACCCTCTCTCTCCTATCCCCAACTGGTTCTTAGCTGCCTGTGCCTGTCCCCAGTGCCGGAGGCCCTGCCAGATCTTCCTTCCCATCACCTCCCATAACCTCCTTAGGCATGGCTATGGGTTTCATGGGAATGTGAGTGGGATGGAGGAACCCACATTCTGCTTCCACCCTCCAGGGTCCTGAGTCCAGAGGAGAGTAGGGTCAGGCATGTACTGCACACTTTCTTGGCTTTTGGGATTAGAACTGGTAGCACCATGGCTCATTTGGCAGAAGACCCAATGGAGGCCCCTTGCCCAACTCTGATCTAGGTGCTGAGCACATTCCAGCACAAGAAGTAGAATTCCTTGAGGGTTTTCCATCTGCTGTGGGTTGGGGCAGAGGCCCACAGAAGGGGAAGTTAACTTCCCAGGTGGTGCGGCCACATTTTCCTCTTGCACAGGTCCAGTTAGGTAGCTGGCCCTGCTATTTAGCAATTTCTGAGGCAAGACTTAAACTCCTAAAAAACAGTCCTAGTGAAAAAATCATTGTATAAATGAATTTCCAACTCTAATAAAGCATAGAGGTTAAAAGCAGTTAATGGACATGAGGAGATGCTAGCTGAGAGGTGTTTAACCTCTCTTGCCTCAATATTTTCACTTGAAAACTGGGGTAATAAAGCTTTCTGGAGCTGTGCAGGTACAATGAGAATGTGCACAAGGCACTAAACAAAGGGCTTAGCAAATGGCAAATCCTTAACACGAACATAATTATTGTTGAAATACCACCACCGTCCTGGTCACCCACACCCATTTACTCAAGAGAAAGTCATGAGAGAGAGAGGGGGGGGGGAAACATCAGTCAGCTCAAACTTCTTTGGCAACTTTGTAAGTGATCTGATTATATGCATATTTCTATGTGCTAAGGAAATAAACATAATTACTAATAAATACTAAATTGGTATATGCTGTAAATGGTGATTTAAAAAAAAATCTCATGGATCTGACATATATTGGAACTATAGGGACCTCAGAGATCATCTAATTCAGTGTGTTTAGTTTGTAGAGAAAGGGAGAGGTGTGGGGGCTGACGTCAGATCACACAGCCCCATAATGGCAGCAGAGGACTGAAGACAGCACGTCATGAGTCTTATGATCTCTTTTTTTTTTTTTTTTTTAATTTATTTATTTATTTGACAGAAAGAGACAGTGAGAGAGGGAACACAAGCAGGGGGAGTGGGAGAGGGAGAAGCAGGCTTCCCGCTGAGCACGGAGCCCGATGTGGGGCTCGATCCCAAGACCCCAGGATCATGACCTGAGCTGAAGGCAGACGCTTAACGACTGAGCCACCCAGGCGCCCCGAGTCTTATGATCTCTTGTCTGTCTCTTCGGTGTCTAATATGCATTTAGGACCTGAAGGATAAGTAAACTTCTTCTAGTGACTTAGAGCTGTCCTGTTTTTCTATTGTAGCCTGTATTTGCCCCAGCTGTGATTTATACAATGTGATGCTTGATTAAGAATGTACAACTCCAGGGGCGTCTGGGTGGTGCAGTCAGTTAAGCATCTGACTCTAGGTTTTGGCTTAGGTCTTGATCTCAGGGTCTTCGGATGGGACTCCATGTGGGGCTCCAAGCTCAGCAGGGAGTCTGCTTGAGATTCTCTCTCCCTCTGCTCCCCCCACCCCCGCACACACTTGCATGCATGCTCTCTCAAATAAATAATTTTTTTTTTAAAGAAAGGGTGTACACCTCCAGTCATTACACCTTTTCTCTGCAAAACCTGATCTAAGACACCCTGTTTCGGGACAGTTTCCAAAAATCCCCTACAAGCAGAAGTGGTGACAGCCTGCATGATCAAACTTCCTGATAAAACAGTTACCATTTCTGCAGTTGACAGTTCTTCTTGCACACATATGAGGCCACTAATACTTCTTCCTTTAGGTCTGATGCTGTGTGTTAGGGTGGTCCATTTAGAACCATGCGTGGTTAATGCAACATGACTGGAATCATTTTAGCTTTCATTTGGCCAGGCTGCACATCAAGAATCTGAAATCAGCAGCCTGATTCTCATTTTGCTCCTTCCCCTTTGCAGGTCTCCTCTAGGTTCAGGGCTGCCATTTACTTCAAAGGGAATGCTCCCTGTAGAGGAGGTATCTAGGAAAGGAAGAAAAACGAGAATCAAACTCATTATTTTAAAGATGGTTAAAATAAACAAGTCGGCGATGCATGTTTTCTTTTAGACTACTCAGTTGGAATCTTTTTGTCAAAGCTGGGTTGTTTGTAAGGCTTCTATTATCTGATCCCCATACAAAGAGGATCAAATATATTTTTCATTTGATGAAGTTGGGTAAAAGATGAACTGAACTGAATTACACTGATTGCTCTTCCCCACAGTTCCCAACAAACTCTTAAAATACATTTACCTATCATACCCCTTCATTTTCTATAGACACTAACTGCAGAAGAAAAGCAACAACAACAAAAAACTTGTGTGGATACAGAAACTCAAAAAGCAAGCCAGTCAGTTGTTTTTATATGGAAACCAGCATCCTGACATTTTGATGATGCTGGGATACTGCCATAGTGTGAAATTTTGTATTCAGAACATTTAAAAAGGGAGTGGCAAAAAGACAAGTAAGCCCCCCATGGAATGGATTCAATGAGCTTGTATACAAGACAGGTACCATGTAATGATCTGCCTCCTTAGGTCACCTTTTCTCCTCAAAAAATAGAAGAGCCCTTTAAATTTATGGGATGCTCAGCTGAATAGTGTGCCTTTTATAGAGACCTCTTTGGGTCTGATTAGTTAGTAATTGGGGCAAGAGCTCTGCACTTCAGTGACTCTTTCTGCCTTGATTGTAAATCGCAATCTGGTGCTAAGTCTCAGCAGGTCACGTTGCTGTTTTTGCTGTACTCCCAGTGACACAACTGATTAAATCTGTGTAAACAGTATCATTATGAAAATATTTTTGTTATAGGCATGAAGAGTTAACACATTTTTATGTTGGATGGAAATTAAAATTATTTGTGGGAGCTTTGTATGTTTTCATCAATTGTCAGTCATCCCAATAGAGCATGTAGCGAAGTAACTGTTTTAATTTTCACAAAGGGAAAAAAAAAAAAACCTCTCAGACAGAGGGCTTTTAAAACTGAGAATTATGATAATTATGTCATTCATAATACACATAGCTACATAACAGGCAAGTATTATGTCACTTAATAGTTAGTTAAACAAGTAAACAGAAATGTGGGAATTCATCCTCATAGTCCCCTTACAATGGAGGCACTTTTGGATGAGTAGATATATTTTAATGGATGCCAACACAGACACACACACACACACACACACACACACATACTCTGTCTCTCTCACCCGCCCCAGATGCTTCCCTTTATATTCTACATGTTCCCTAAGTTAACTTTAACAGAACTTTGAATTGCCTGTGGGCAGGAGTGAGGGGCACTGATGTGTTGCTTGCTATAGAATGCACAGACTCGGGGTGATGAGTCAGGGGTCCCAGGGACCAGGAGGTGTTTTTAGTGGAGGGATAAATGTGGGCCATTAGATCACCTTGAGCAGTTTGTGTAACAGAGTTAACATTTGACTCTGAAGCAAACAAGTTTGATCACTTTGCAATCTGATCATCAGTACTTTTAAGACTAAATTCTTTTGGAGGTGTTGTAAGGTTAAGCAAATGTGCAATTTGCCAGGATTATAAATGATATAAATCTGAAAGTTTCTTTTGTTCTGAATGAGTACCTAATTCTAAGAGAGCATTAAAATTGTATTCGATAATCCTTAATGAGTCCTGATTTCACCTCTGTTTGCTGAGCCTGGTAAGTCACCCCAAGCAAATGGATGCTCTCTTATTTGCTTCATTTCACAGGGCACTTATTGGGAAAGGCTTATATGAACTTTAATCAAATGTGCCTATTAAGTTACTGATTATCTACTTGCCAGCAACTAAAGCTTAGATAAAAGAAAAGTGACTTTTCTTTCGGTGAACCCACAAAAATCATTTTCAAAGTATCAAGGCAAAAAACAGTGAGCTAATAAATCAGCAAATTTGCCATGTGCCAACTTCCAGATTTAAACAAAGAATCAGCTATATACATTTCAAATGACTGGCTTCATACTATCTAGGCCTAAAAAACAAAATAAAACAAAACTGCCTTTGAAGAGGAAGCCTTTACTATACACTTTAATGCCATACAGATGTTCCGAATGCTTTTGCCAAAGGTAGGAGGAGCCATGTAAAGGACTGGCTATAAGATATTGGCCATCAGTAGGATGTTCAGAATGATGGAAGTGCATGCTATTATTTGGGGGCATTTGTGCTCACCTGATAAGTTTGTTTGGAATTCCCAAAGATCTTTAGGCATTAGTCATTCTAGAGAAATCTGATATTTACTAAGCACTCTGAATTATTATTTCCCATTAGCCACTGCAATATTTGCCTCTAACTGGGAGCTCTGAGATTGGTTAATTAGATCATTTTAGGAATGCTCTTTGTACATGAGATATTACAGCTATCTTTCCAAACAGCAAAGATGTTTATAAGGATCAAAATAGAGAAGGGGGTAGGAAAGAAAAAATGCTATTATTTGCATTTTTTTTTTTTTTTTTTTTTACTATTCACCGAACTAGTTCAAAGTATAAAGCTAAATCTAAAAAAGAGATTAAGGAAAAATAAAGTACAACTTTGAATTGTGTGAACAGGAATGAAGACTGGAAAAATATAAGGACAGTTTATTGTTGAATATAAACAAATTCAGAGTGATAACATTTACTTGTCAAGTATTTTTTGCTAAGCAATGTTAGTAAAATTTTAACCCATTAAAGTCTTTAAGAAGTACCATTTTGTAAAGTGTAAAAGTCAACTTTTGAGCATTCTTCTATGCAGGATGATTAATTTTTACTGGCCTATTGATAAAACCAGGAGTAATCCCAATTTAGGAAAGTAAATAAAATCATTACTCTTTCCTAATAAATATTTGCAAAGTAGTTTTTCAGAATATAATACACAGAGAGATCAGGATAAACACACATTCCTAGGTGCAGAGACACTACACAGTTGCATATTTTCTTCTCTTAAACAGCCCTGTGGCACAGAATAAGGAAAAGAAGTTCATCGTGTTTCTGTTTAAAAGTGCTGTTTTTTATTGGAAGGGTAATACATGCTTATTATATGAGGATAAGAAATGGTAGGAAAGTGTAAAACAGTAAGTCACCCATGGCTCCAAATTCCACAAATAAATGCTGATAACTTCTGCTGTTTTCTGTGTGTTGCTCATATTCTATATGAAATCTTGATCCTTCTGTGCAGAATTCCTTAGTAATGTAGGTTCCTTTCATTGTGGATAGATGAACTTCTTTTTGACATTTCCAGATAATCTTTTATGCTTCCTTGTGTCAACCTTAAAAATTAAGCCACAAAGGTTATCAAGTAGCAAATGAATTTATTCAGTAACAGCAGAGGAATTTCAATTTAGGACACGCAAACTATGGCAAATCATAAAGTCCAAAGAACAAAGTAAGGGAGCGTGTTTTACAGAGGAAAGGAGGAAGTTGGGAGGGGTTGTTTTGAACAAAATTTCATCAGAGATAGAGCAAGAGTTTGGGATTGTAGCTTCTCATTGGCTGAGGTATGGTGGTTTCTCATTGGCTGGGTTGTTGCCAGGCTAAAAGAAAAATCTTCATTCTTCTTGTTGGGGGGTATGTAACCTACGCTGCAATGAGTGTTACACGAGTGAGAATCCTCCCTTCATTGCTTTCTGACTCCATTTTGAATTAGGTTTCCTGTATTTGTCTTTACATGGTTTCATGAAAGACCGTGTGAACAGGAAGATGTATAGTATTATTACAATGAACGTTTATTAATGTAAGATCTTAGAAAATGAAATTTTCTGAAGAGGTGCCTCACACTTAGAAATCATAAAACTATTCTTGAAACCAGTAGTTAAAAGTAGGAAGAAGATTGATGTAGAGGAACAAGAAAGAGTCCCTCTTGTTTATGTTTTCCTTATGTTTTCTTGTTTATGCTGTCACTTCTCTCACCATTCACACTTGTGCCCACTCTTAGAATCAAGGAAATTCAGTAGGCAACTCTAAGGGCATAACAAACGGAAGGAAAGTTCAGAATCCCTAAAAGCAATGAGCTATTAATATTTGTGCCAACTTTGGGAAGTATGTATATTTGTGTAGGACAAAATTTAGAGGTGGAGAACAGATTAGTGGTTTGAAGTTATGGGAGGCAGGGGAGGGAAGGGATTGAGCATAGCTATGAAACAGCAATGTGAAGGATCCTTATTAATGATAGAAATGCTCTGTATCTTAAATATAAATAAAGGGGCACTTGGGTGGCTCAGTCAGTTGAGAATCTGACTCTTGATTTTGGCTCAGGTCATGATCTCCGTGTCATTAGATCAAGCCCCGCATCGGGCTCCGAGCTCAGTGGAGAGTCTGCTTGAGATACTCTCTCCCTCTCCCCCACCCCACCCAGTTGCATGTGTGCTCTCTCTGTCCCTCTCTAAAATAAATCTTAAAAAAAAACTATTTAAATATAAATAAATATCCCAGTTTTAATATTGTACCAGAGTTTTGCAAAATGTTACCTTTGGGTAAAACAAAGCAGAGGGTATATGGGATCTCTCTCTTATTCCTTACAACTGCATATTAATGTATAATTATCTCAAAATAATAAGTTTAATAAAAAACATAGTATTATAGTTATTTTGTTTTTTGTAAATGTTTTATGTAAACACTTGTCCGTGTAGAAATTATTTATGTTGCGTGTTTAACCTGGTATTTTATTTAATTTAAAGAGCTATTTATATATTATTTCCCAAAACTTAATGAGACTGGTTATTTCTGAAAGCATGGTGCAGTCTGATGGTTAAAAGCATGAGCATGGGGGTCAAATTGCCTGGTTTGAATCCCCTCCATCACTTAAAAACAGTGAATTTGGGCAAGTTATTTACTTACTGTGCCTCAATTTGCTCGTCTCTCAAATGACAGCAGTAGTTATCTCATAGTATTATAAGGATTAGACAAATTAATACACATAAAACATGTAGAATAGAGCTTGACACACAGTAAGAACTATGCACCTATTAGCTTCTGCTGTGATGATAATGATGATGATGCTTTGCAAGCATCATCTCTTAGAAAATTCATGTCAACCCTAGTTGTAGGCACCATTATTGATCTCATGATGGATGGCTAGAGGGGGTAAGTACCTTGCCCAAGGTCGCAAAGCATGTAATGTTTGGAAGGACTCTGCTTTAATCACTGTACTATAAGTTGGTTAGTGAGATAGTCTAGAATTTTGCTTTGCTATAATAAAATAACAATATATATTATTGGGCATATAAACATCTGATTTTCTAGTTAAACAATAGTGGTTTAGAAATGACACTAGAAACAAACAAACAAAAAGACAACCAGGCTTTTCTTTCTAGATTTCCGTTATTCTTGACTTGACTGGGCTTGGAAGGCCTCTTCCCTCTGGTATTTTGATCATTCAGTTTTTCTGCCTGGACAAACCCAGAGTGAAGAGGTGTATAAAAACAAAGGAGAGGAAGCCAACCAAAGTGCATTTTCAAAGCTTTGGAAAAGTTGAGGTTTTGGTTTCAGTCCAAAAAAGGGTCAAGATTCAGGTCAAATCTTATTTTATGTAAAATGACTGCCTTCATTTTGAAACAGTCTAGTAGTTAGAATTGCGGTAGTTCTGGTTTTAGCTAGACTATGAGAGGAAATGCTGAAATTAATCTTTTCAGTGAAAAGGGGACTCAATGATTGACCACGCCTACCAAAACAGGGACTTCCTGGGAAAAGAATGACCATCTGTTAAACTGATTGTCATGTGTAGTGGAGGATTTTTGTTGTTGGGAGTATGTGGGAATGGACGTGTACCTATGTTTGCCAGGTATATGTGTATGTGAAAAGTCACTGCCAAACTGGAAAATGGAAATCACTCATTAAATAAGAACATAGTGTGGCTATTAATAGGACAGGTTTTGGGGCCAGATTTCTTTAGTGCGTATCTTGGCTTTGCCACTTAAAGATGTGTGAGCTTGTGTCTTAGTTTCCTCATCTGTGAGAATGGGGATGCAATAATAGTAGCTGCCTCATAAAGTGGTTTTGGAGAGTAAATAATGAACGTATGTAAAGTACCTAGAGGATTGTATGGTACATGGCAAGTGCTTTGTAAATGTTAGTTATGCTAACTAATTGCATAATTAAATGCCAACCAGTGCTGACTTCTGGACATACCTTATTCATATGAAAAAAATTTCCTGTATATTAGTAATTTTAAGTTAATTAAGGCAATTAAATATAAAGAAATTGAAGGATAATTAAAAAGCAACACAGAAGTGAATCAGTTAGGGATGCACTTGGTTGCAAATAACAAATAGCCTAACTACTTTTTTTTTTAAACAGGGATTTACATTTCTCATATAGGGAGCTTGGGGCTAGGCTGTTGCTAGTGTTAGAATATCGACTAGTGCCAGTGTTTCTGCAGCTTTCTAATAGTTACAAACCATCACACCCTCCTTCTAGTCAGGAAGACATTAGAAAATGTGGTACATTTCTTTAGGAAAGCTAAAGCTTTCTCAGAAGCCACACTCTCTGGCAGACTTTTCCAAATGCTTTCCAACATTCCATAAAAATCTGAATATTTTATCAGTCATGTAGGCACTCCTAGCTGCAAGGTAATCTGGAAAAGTATGTCAGAGAAGTGCCATGATTGGCTCAGCCCATTCACAGTCCATTGCTTTGGAGCTGGGCATATTCTCATCATAAGTAAAATTAGAGTTCTCTTAGCAGTTATGGGGAAATCACTGTTGAGTAGGCAAACAATGGTGTTGGCCATCCATGTCCTCAGGGAGTATCGCAAAAGACAGTGAAAGGGTTAGTTAAGTGAGGCTGCTAGGAGGAAAAGGTAGAAGGAGGAATGATTTAAATAACATGTTGACTGTGGATCAGGAGAGATACTTCCTGGACAAAAGAGAGCAAGGGAATAACATAAACAAAACCAGCTGGGAAAAAGTAAGATATGTAAAGGAAGCCAGGGTAGAATCAATGTGTCTAGAGAGAAGCCTTAAGGAGAATTGAAAAATGGATAAATTTAGAGAGATTTGGAGAAGTTAGTTTTTGGAGGAAACAGTATATCCATTTCTTTATTTTACTCTATCAAACTGGTCAGCCAATAAATGGCTAAGGATTTGGGATTACCAGTGAATTAGAAATATACTTTATTTTTAAGCATCATAGACTATTTGTAAAAATGGAAAACCTCAATAAATTCTAACATAGGCCACATTGTCTAACCACAATAAAATAAAACTAGAAATTAATAACATGTGTAAAAAACACTCCAACTTGGATATTAAATGTATACACATCTTTATACACATACACTAAATACAAATACCATAGACATATAAGCATATGTATGTGTGGATTCAGAAATAAACCAGAGCTGCAGTTATAGATTATTTCAAAAATAAAAGGTAATTTAGAACTCTGTGTGTCAAAGTACACAACATGTAACCAAAAATTATTCTTAGAGCAAGATTCTTCACCTGAAGGGTTTTCATTGTTAAGCAGAATCCAAAAGGAGACATGATCAAACAAAAAACCAAGGGGGAAGAAATAGAAATTAACTGAGCCTATTTGGAGAAGTTGGAAAAAAGCAGCAAGCAAAAGAACACTAGAAAAGCAATTACAAAAAAATAAAAACATAGTAACAAATTAGATAAGAGCAAATAGTAAATTGATAATATTCCAAGAGCTCATTCTTGGAATAAAATAATGGATAATAAATACAAGAAAGAAGACAGAAATATTCCAAACTCAGTCTGAGAAGACTATATAATTACAAACCTAGATTAAATAAAATTGATTTTTAGAGTACATTTAATAAAATTTGACAAATATTAATACATTCAACCAGTAAATACTGTTAAAAATTTAAACAAAACCTGAATATATTAGTAATCATAGAGGATGTTAAAGCTATCAAAGAAATTTCCCTTCGTGTTTCTAGGCTTACAGAGTTTTTTGGAAAACTTGTTTCAAAAACCTTAAGAAATAGAAAATCCTTAAACCATTTAGCATCTTTAATAGAATAAAAGAAAATGGAACGTTTCTATATAAGAAAGTCAGAATATTCTGATATCAGAAATCCCATTATCAGAAAAAAGATCAATAAAAGGTGTAAGAAAAAAGAAACTGTGGATTAAACTCTCTCAAAATAAAGTACAAAAGTCTTCAGTAAATTATCAGAGATAGAGTTTTGTTGTTTATTCAAGGATAGCTCAATATCAGGAAATTTATTAATGTAAGTTTCCATATCTCTAGGAAAAAAAGAAGAAAAAGAGCATGATCACCTCCTCAGATGTTGTCAATATATTTAAAAATACAGACGCCTGGGTGGCTCAGTCGGTTAAGCATCTGCTTTCAGCTGGGGTCATGATCCCAGGTTCCTGGGATCGAGTTCCACATTGGGTTCCTTGCTTGGTGGGGAGCCTGCTTCTCCCTCTGCCTGCCACCCCCTCCCTCGGTTGTTCTCTCTTTCTCTGACAGATAAATAAAATCTATAAAAAAATATATGTAAATTTTAATTAGGGAAAAAAAAACTGTTACTATACTAGAAGTATTTTCTAACAAGCTAAATCAATAAACTTGATAGCAGCCTAACAAGCAGCATAATGCACATCAGTGTAATAAGAAGAATTGCATTTAAAGTCAGAAAAAACACAAATATACTTGCTAAATTTTTATACAATGCTAAGACAGAGCTAGCTAGTAAAGTTAATTAAAATATTAACAATTAGTATGAATATTGGAAAAAAATTATTTGATGATCTATTTGGAATAGAATAGAGAATACCAAGAGAATCAATAGAAAATGGTTACAGTCAAGAACTTCTAATAGTGAAGAATATTACAGGAATGCTGTAGATCATCGAATATACCCACAAAACGACATAGCTATGTTGTATGACAGTAATTGCCTTTAGAAAATGATATGGAAACAGATTCCATTAACAGTTATAGTAAAAATAATTAAATGTCTGGTAAGAAATTGTTAAAAAGTGTCCAAGTTTTATCCAAAACTTGTAATTTAATTTACTAAAGGGCTTTTCAAAAAAGACACAGTTAAAATACACCTTGTTCTTAGCTATAAATTTTTAATATTATAAGTATATAAAATCTTCCTAAAGTCAACTACAAATTTAATTCAACCTTGATCAAAACCCAGATGGAATTTATTTAAAAACTTGAAAATATATCTGACATTTGTGGAATATATTTAGTTAGGAAAATTCTGGAAGGAAATATTAATTGGAAAGAATGAAGCATTTCTTATACCAGAGTTAATGTATACTTTCATGGTACTCTGAACCTTCCCTTCTTAGTACTCTTCATATTTTGTAAATTCATAAATTTACTTGTGAGATGATTTTATGATTCTCCATCTTCTCCATTAAACTGTAAACCTCATAATGGCAACACTTGTCTCTTTTTGCTCATATGTCTACTATCAAACCTTATAAATAAATCAGTCTGCAATGAATATTTGTTGAATAGGTAAATATTTTCAAAATTATGGAATTATAATAAAATCCATTTGGTACTGTCATTCGGATAGAAGGCAAACCTATGGAGCAGAATGAAACTCATCTAACTATACGCTTTTTATTTTTTTATTTTTATTTTTTAACTATATGCTTTTTAAAGAATGTAATGTTTGAAGTTTTACTGATAGCATTGTGAATAAGACGGATTAGTCAGTAAATGCTGTTGGGATATATGACTAACAATCAGGAAACAAAGTTATAGCAAAACAGACTCTAGAGGACTTAATTTTATAAATATGAAAATAGATTTAAAAATTTAAGTACTGGGGGGAGGGGTGCCTGGCTGGCTCAGCTGGCAGAACATGCAGCTCCTTTTTTTTTTTTTTTTTTTAAAGATTTTATTTATTTATTTGACAGAGAGAGAGAGACAGCGAGAGAGGGAACACACTCAGGGGGAGTGAGAGAGGGAGAAGCCGGCTTCCCGCCGAGCAGGGAGCCCGATGTGGGGCTTGATCTCAGGACCCTGAGATCATGACCTGAGCTGACGTCAGATGCTTAACAACTGAGCCACCCAGGTGTCCTGAACATACAGCTCTTGATCTCTGGGTCATGATCTGGGTTGTGAGTTCCAGCCCCACATTGGGTGTAGAGATTGCTTAAATACAACTTAAAAAAAATTAAGTGCTATCTAAAACTAATGATGTAATGTATGGGGATTAACATAACAATAAAAAAATTAAAAAAAAAAGATAAGATAAAAAAAATTAAGTGCTGAGAAGAAAATATAGAGATAGGGAAGCTTTTCCTAAGTCTTGTTTTTCCTTATTTTAATCCTGCTGAGAAGTGATAATCTGTATAAAGATACATAACTGATTTAGATATTCTCTTTGGATAACTTTTGGGAAGCAAGATTGCTAGTTTAAAGAATCTGCACCTTGTTAGGCCTTTTGATGGATCTTGTAAATTTTTTTCCTGACCGGCCATAACAATTCACACACCCAATGGTGGGCAGGAGAGCACCCATTTCCTGAGTCTTCTAGGTGCTCAAATTCACATCACTAGTTTAAAGTAGTTCAGTTTCTAAAGTTTTCCTGTCTCTTTAGATTGGTTGCTATCTGGTGGTTCTTTAAATCCTGTCTTTTTCTTTAAATGGTTATGTACTACTCATGTAATGTAAAACTTCCTTTAGAAGGGCAAAGGAGTATATAATCTGTTTCCAATATTTTGATTTATATATTGAACTAATAGGTTTTATCTGTCATTGTCAATACCATATGGTTTTGTCTTATCACACAATAGGTACCCCATAGATATTTATTTAATACTTTAACCAGAACTACATATGTTGAGGTCTATTATTTTATTGATTGATAAATCATGTATATTTTACTTAAATTTTTTGTGACAGCTTTTACTAAAATCTCATGTGTAACAGTTAAAAATATCTGAGAGAGAATGAAAATTTGTTGATAGATTAAATGTTGACCACCCATTATGTACCAATTCTTTATTAGGTCCTCTAGTGACATCCTTCCATAATGACTGGAAAACAATGGTGGAAAATTGGGGGAAACAACTCCACCAATTTTATTAACTTTAATTACAAATTACATTATATTGAACAAAAAATTTAATCATTGTATTTGTGGAGGTTGCAACAAAACAGTATAGTTACTGATTGAAAGCAAAAAATAAACACCCAAATCTATTATTTTTTCAGGAGTGACTCTTTCTCACATGCATATCTAAGAGAAATTTTTATGTGGGGTCTTATACACAGATAATTAAGGAACTTAATGGCTAATATGTCTTGTTTTCTTGGTGATACAAAATGTTTTCCGCATAGATAAATCTTCTGTTGACTCTGAATTTAAAATAAATATAACCAAAATATCTCAATAGAAAGCTAACTAACCTGGGCCCAGGACACTGCTTTTATCAAGAATCAGAGTCTAGCACTTAGGACTCTTTGGGGAATGCGTGGGTCCACTCCATTTTAGACTCTGTTTCTCCAATGTACTTTTGTAACTGAACGTTGGCAGGAATTGAATGGCATTCGGTTCCATCTGAGCTTTCTGGCCAATACCTGGGGCACCAGAATTCTATGATGTTGGTTGAAGCAGGACTCAAACACCAAACGCCAGCTTTTTAGGTCCCAAGTTAACATTCTGTTAGGACAATGAAAGATTTTGATTTGTATTCTTTTTCTACAGAACAAACAGTCCGGCCAGTCACCACATGGAGGGGGTATTTTTCTTTTCAATGAAGATTTTTAATGTGATCAGGGACCAAATGGGGACTAAACAGAGCATGTATTTGTCATTGTGAGTGTGTGTGCAGTCATGAACGACACATATTAATAACAGCCACCCATTGCATAAATGTGTCAGGAACCATGCGAAGTGCTTCATGTATATCGTCCCATTTAATTCTCACATGTTTCAGTGAAGTAGGGTTGCTATGCCCCTTCAATTCCATAGATTAGAAAGTAAGACAAGTGCTTGAATGGCACAGTTAGTAAGGGTTGGTGCTGAGACGGAATCCAGGTTGCCTGCCGACAGCCCTCAAGTTCTGACAATTCTGCTGTTCTGCCTCTTAGAACCGTTTGTCTCCAGCCTCCTGCCACCACCTTAGTTCAAGTCCTCATCACCTCTTGCCAGGATTCTGAGCCAGAGACACCCTTCATAGGTGTACTGCCAAAATTTGAAATGCAAATCAGTTTCACAAACGTTATTTTTAGTCAGAAGATATTTTTTTATTCTTGGGTCCACAGAATGTTCTTTCAAATTTATCAGAGTTTCACATTTTAAAAATGTCATGGTTTTTGGTTTTGTTTAACTGTAAGGGAAAGGGCAGAAAGGTTGAAATTAACCTTTATTGAGCCCCTAATACGTGCCAGGCAATATTGTTTCACGTATGAATCCTCAGAACAACCCTATAAGGGAGATTGAGACTGACTGATACCTATTGATTGGTTCTTCTGGGACTCCTGCTATACTTTGTCCATGCTAATTAATTTTCAGGAGTGTTGGAGTTTAGGCTGTGAGATAAATGCTCAGTCTTCCCAACTCTCTGGGACTGAGCAAGTAGAACACAGAAGACCCATGGGTCCCAAGCAACAAATAGTTTAAATTTATTGATTTCTTTCTGTCTGAGTATCAACTGTGGGGAACCCAAGCAACGACCAAAGTAGTGAGAACATAAACTTGGCTTTGAAGGTCCAAAATTAATACTTTTTCCTGGAAGAAAGTTTTGGTTTGATTTGCTGATGTTGCCCTGAAGTTGGATATACTTGTTTTCAGAGTTCTGCTGCCCTTCCTGCTTTTCTTTCACATGCCCCATAGCCCTTACACAGTGGTGGGCACAGCGTGAGGCCTGACAAGGAGCTGAAGGAAACTTTGGGAAGCTCTTAATTAATCTTTGTATTTAAAAATTTGTAGAACAATTTAGAGTCAGTAATTTTATCTTCTTACCCAATATGACATTACAATAGTACTTTTGTTGACCATAAATAGCTGCTTACCTGCTCTTGCTATGACATCTTCCTCTGAAATTGCCAGTTTTAGGCACCCAAGGTTAGGAATGGGTGGGAGGATATGTAATAAAGACAGATGGCTGAGCCTAGGCTATTCCAGAGAATATCAGGCATTTAACTTAAATACTACGGATTTAGGGCCCATTTGGGTGCTCGCTCTGTGAAGTGTAGCTATCAGTTTATCCCAGGTGTCTTAGCTTAGGCTACTATAACAAATACCTTAGCCCTGGTGGCTTAAAAAATAGACATTTACTTATCACAGTTCTGGATGCTGGGAAGTACAAGATCAAGGTCCAGCAGGTTTGTTGTCTGATGAAGGCTTGGTTTCTGATATGCAGATGGCTCCTTGTATCTTCACATAGAGGGGAGGGAAAGCAAACTCCCTCTGCTCTCCTCTTACAGGGATGTTAATTCCATCATGAGACTCTACCCCCATGACTTCATCTAAACCTAATTACCTCTTAAAGGCCTCCCCTCCAGATACCATCAAACTTGGAGATCAAGTCTTCAACATAAGAATTTTGGGGAGACCCAAACATTCAGTTCATAGCACCAGGGTTAAATTTCAAGGACCTGGTTTTATTTTCATTGGTCTCTACTGGGTAAGACCCATGCAACTGGGGAGAAAAAAGTAATAGCCTACAACTCATTCAAATATAATTTTTTTTGGTGGCACTCATCTCCATGATAATATTTAGAAATATTAGGAGAAAGTTCTAAGCAGGAAGCCCATGACTGAGGACACTTCTATCTTTTACTGAAGTAGGGGCAACATTAAATATCATCCCATTGCCCCACATTTTCAATAGGGTTTCTTAAAACTGCCCTCTGTCTGTCTCTCTCTCTCAGTCTCTCTACACACACACACACACACACACACACACACACACACACACACATATGGGGAGGGTATTTTTCTTTGGGTGCTGTGACATTTTTCCATGACATAGGATGCTTGCGGCCCCACATGAGGCTACTGCCAGGCAATACAGAATGGGGGCCAGGAGTTGGTTGGGAGTGAGGGGGCAGGGGAACAAGGGATGTCAAGCTAGTTATTGATCAATTTACTATGTCTATTTAGTAAGTCAGTCAGTCTCCAGATACTTTTGTAGTCTTTAAGGAAGACAAATGTTCACAGTTTAAATATCCCTAAATATATAACAGATGAACAAGCATGCTTTGGTGTGTAAATGCTGCATAGATTCAGAACCATCAAAAAGCCCCTCAAAAATGCCTTTCCATCTGCTGCTTCTAACTACATATCGCACATCCTGGCAGCGCACTTCACAGTGGTGTGAAAGATAGGTTCAAAGCCAACCTGGCAAAATCTATTTATCTTTTTTTTCTCCCCAAAATGTGTTTCTTTGTGCAGCTAAACTAGCAAACATATATAGGAACAAGGTGCCAGGGCTAAGAGTAGGCACTTGTCAGGCCTTAATCATTCAGGAGAAAACTTCCTTTATATTATGCCCTAAAACATTGACATCACATTGCATCTTCTTAGAAAGTATGAGTTGAAGAAGCCTTGGATTCTGTGTTCTCAGTTAAAACTCACTTGGGAGCGTTGCCTTAGTGTCCAGGGAAAATTATAAGTAGCCTGAACAAAACCCAGGGAGGGAGTGGGGGAAGTGTGTGATAGCCTTCCTCAGAAGAGTATTCTATAGTTTTCATTCAAGTAGTTATATACAACTCAGAAGGCAGACTGATGAGAGGAATGCTCTGTTTTCATTCAAGGCAGCTCTCAAGTATAGTCCTTCTCATGCCCTGCTGGGAGGCATGGACTTTTATAAGCAGTGAGACAATCCAAGTGAACACAGTGGTTGGGGTTAGTGACTTACTAATGAAGTCTTATTTGAAATGGTACAATACTCAGGTCCTTTAAATAGTGAATATTCTTATTTCAGGAGGTAAAAAGTATCCAGGAAGGTAATTTTTATAGCTACTTCTCAGATTATGGTATGTTGTCAAATTATGACATCACACCCTAGAGATGATCTGTTCCTCTTTCCTTACATCCTTTACTGACGCTCCACTGTAGTAGGGGGTAGAGGTATTAGTATTGGTGTTAGAGGGTATTAGACAGTAGGAGATGGTATTATATTTCTTAGCAGTCAGTAAAAACAAAACAAAGTAATCATATCTTCACCTTTAAGTGAAAATTATATTCCCCCTCAAGTTAACTAGTCATTTTGGATAAACAGCCAGAATAAGCCTAGAGTTACTTTATGATTTATATTGATACTCTTAGAGATGAGATTTTGCTCAATTTAACTATTTTCTTGGATAATTCAATAACTGTTACATTGGTCTGACCAATGTGACCCTCAGCACAATGATTCTCTCATGGTGGTATGATGAGAAATTTTGTAGGGGAGCAGAGATTCCCTTCATGTCATCAATACTGAATAGTGATGCAGCTTTCCTGGCAATAAATTTCATCTCTGTAGCACAGTGCTAGATCCATAGGCAGTCAAAATGTTGTTTTGGAAATATTTTTGATCACCTACAATTTTTACTTTTCTTGAACATTTTATCCTTTTTGAACATTTTCATGGTTTCAGTCTGGGAAAACTTTTATTGATGCATTTATTCCACAAATATTCACTGTAGTCTCCTGTTGGCCCTGTGGATATTTTGGTGGAAATAAAACCTTTATTTGTGGTGCTTATAGTCTAGTAAGAAAAGCAAATGATAAGTGAGGAAACAAGCATATTGTGTGTGTGTGTGTGTGTGTATCTTTATTTATTCCTATCCATCCATTCTTGTAATTTCCATGTGTAATTACAAATTATAAACCATGAAGGATACAGTCAGGGTACAGCAGTAGGAAATTATGGGCAGGTAGATCTCCCTAGATCAAGGAATAATGAAATCAATCTTTGAAGACTTGACATTATGCCAATACCTAGAACATGAGATGGAACGAGCCATGAAAATAGGAATGGGCAGCAGAAGCAGAGAGGATTGTGCATATGAAAATCACTGGCAGGAAAGGCTTTTTTTTTTTTTTTTGTTCATGAAACTAAAGGGAGGCCATGTTGCTTGGAGTCAAGATGAGAAGGAGAGAGTGATGGGAGATAAAGTTAGGAAGTAGTAGGAAGGCTATAGCAGTAGACCAAATGAGATATAATATGTCGTGGACTGGGAGAGTTGAAAGGATAAAGGAGAGAAAAAGTTGTATTTATGAAAGATTTTGAAATTAATGAAAACATTTATACTGATTATTTACATATTGAAGGATTAGAGAAAATGGTAGGTTAGTCCTCAGAATTCTGGCCAACATAGTTCTAGATACTGGTACTATTTACTGTGATAGACTAAGAGGGATCGGGCTTGCAGTCAAAGAATCCATTTTGAACAATTTGTGACCTTTGGGAGAATCTCCAAGCCTCCATTCCATTCCAGCGGAAATAAAAATAATAATAGCTAATATTTATTGGGAAGTTACTGTGCCATCAACTATTCTCAATATCTCGTATGTAATAACTCATTAGTTCTCAAATATCCCTATGAGGTAGAGATAACTGTTATTCTCCTTATCCCATGAGGATATTGAGGCTCAGAGAGGATAACAAAACTTGTGCAAAGTCACAGAGCTAGTAAATGGAGGATCTGGGAGTCCTGTGTAGTCTTGTCCAAGAGTTCATCATTCTAACTGCCTGCTACTATTTCTAATGACAAGGAAGGCTGTGATCCAAACTTGAGAGGCATCAGCAAGTAGACATTCACACAATGTGAAGCTAAATGGGTATAATCCCCCATGGATTAGGTGTTACTTCCTGCTCTGTTTCAAATTCTATTTCTATTTTTTAATCTTAACTCCTCCCTTATGGAGCTTCCAGGGATTAAGTATCCTGGGATTTGGGTGCTGACATGGCTCACCCTAGTTGTATTTTTCATAATGGAGTACATACAGATTCTAATATTCACTATTGCAAAGGTTGTTTCCAAACTTAATTTTAATCACATCATCATGTATTTAAACAAAAGTTGTTTGCAAGTATACACACAAAACAGATGAGGAAGGAAAAATAAAAGGAAGTGCCTCTAGGATGGATAAGGGATGATGAGAATGCAGGGCTGGCAGAATCCTCAGTGCTCTTGCCTCTCAGCTGCCTATACTCCTGGCTGCAGAAGCCCTTCTTAGGGTTTCAGGAAGTATGGTTGGAAAAATAAAGCTTTTGAACAAGGGTTATAAGTTAAAAAAATTATAGGGTACTGTCTAGTAAAAAAGTTAGTGAAGGGAAAGAACAATATTGTGTTACCATAATTGTGTGTGTGGGGGGGGGCATAAGTCAATTTCAATTCCATAAAAGTATTAATAACAACTATAACTGAATGACATTAATGGATATATAAAATAAATGATTCCAATTGTGACATTAATAGCATATGATGGGGAGGAGAGGTAAAAGTAGAGTTCTTGTAGGCAAGTGAAGTTCTGTTGTTTTTGGCTTAAAATAGACTGTTAAAACTTTAAGATAAGTCTCTTGGGAACCAGGAAAAAAAAAACACAAAAGAAAAAGAGAAAGGAATCAAAACCTATCAAAACAAAAATAACAAAATACAAAGGAAGACAGCAAGAAAGAAAAAGAACAAAATAAATACAAGAAAAACAGAAAGGAGTTAACAAAATGGCAAGAGTCAATCCTTCTTTGTCAATAAGCATTTTAAATGTAAATGGGCTAAATTCCCCGATAAAGACACAGATTAGCTGAATGGATAAAAAAACAAGATCTTACTATATCGTCTACAAGAAACTCACTTTAGATTCAAGAACACATACAGACTGGAAGTGAATAGATGAAAAATAGATCCCATGAATACGGAAACCAAAAGAAAGCAGGAATGGCTATACTAATACCAGATAAAGGAGATTTTAAGTAAAAAAAAAATCACTAGAGACAAAGAGTATCATTACATGTGATTTCAAAAAAGTCCATTCAGCAGGAAGATATAACAATTGTAAATATATGTGCACCCAATACCAGACAACCTAAGTATATAAAACAAATATTGACAGATCTGAAAGGAAAAAATTGACAGCAATAAAAATAGTGGTAAGAGATGGGTATTAAGGAGGCCACATATTGCATGGAGCACTGGATGTTATATGCAAACAATGAATCATGGAACACTACATCAAAAACTAATGATGTACTGTATGGTGACTAACATAACATAATAAAATTTTAAAAAAAAGAGAGAGACTTCAATGCCCCACTTGCAACAATGGATGGAACATCCAGATGGAAAATCAAGAAAGAAACAGGGGACTGGAACACACTATAGATCATAGGGACCTAATAGACATATACAGAATATTTCACCAAACAGCAAAAAAATAAACATTCTTCTCAAGTGCACATAGAACGTTCTCCAGGAGAGATCATATGTTAGGTCACAAAACAAGTGCTAACAAATTTAGGAAGAGCGAAATCATACCAAGTATCTTTTCCAACCACAACGGGATGAAACTGGAAATGAATAACTAAGAAAAGCGGGAAGTTTCACAAATACTTGGAAACTAAGTAACTCCTGAACAGTCACTGGGTCAAAGAGGAAATCAAAGAGAATTTTAAAAATTTTCAAGGCAAATAGAAGCGAAAACACAATTTACCAAAATTTATGGGATACAGCAAAAGCACTACTAAGAGGGGAGTTTATAGTGACAAACACCTACATTAAAAAAGAAGAAAGATCTCAAATAAACAGTCTAACTTTAGACCTCAAGAAACTTGAAAGAAAAGAACAAAGTAAACCCAAAGTTAACAGAGTGAAGGAAATCATAAAGATCAGAGCAGCAGCAGAAAATAGAAAAACAATAAAGCAATGTAAAAACTAAGTTGGTTTTTTGAAAAAAAAAAATAAACAAAGTTGACAGACCCTTATCTGGACTAGGAAAAGAAGACTCAAATTTAGGGAAGGGAACCAAGCATTTTATACTAAATATGTGGGCATGTTCTTCATTTTCAGGAAGAAATATACTCTTCCAGGCTCACAGAAAACATAGCCCTCTAATTCCATTTCTTATTATATAACTTTTGATGGTGACATAGTAGCAGGGACAATACTCTGTGTTTTTAAAAGCAACCTGCAGCTTCAGGACTCAGGAGGCATCAGCAAATGTCAGAAATTGTTGCAAATAGAGCACAGACCCCATCTAATGGGGGTGGGGGGACAGCTGCTACTTAGTTCTCACCAAGTGTTATCTGTGAGAATGTGGGCACAATGTTGTTGGAGCCTTCTGAATGTTTTAAAGAAGTTTCAAATTCAGATTTTCATATGAAATCCCCTGGATTTTAAATCCCGCCTCAGTATTTTGAAACACTTTGCTAGCTGAATGCAGCATTACTGTAGGTCTAATCTGGCCCTGTCTGTGGCTCTACTAGCTTGAGAACCTGTTTTAAAAGAATCTGTATTTGCCAGTGGGGCATAAGAAAGCCATCTAGAATACCCAGTATTTAGTTTACTTGAGCTGAGTTCTTATTATAAGCTATGGAAAATTTTTGGTAGTAGTTAAACTACTTTGAACTATAAACTGCGTAATGTATGCCATGTAATAAACCTAGGTTTGCTGATTCAGAGAGAGATCAGTGCCTGGGAGGATCACCTGGCCCTGAAATATTCAGACATGTTGCTCCCATAACAGAGACTCCTGAAAACAACAGACTTAATATCTATAGTATTTTGGAAAGAACACCGATTTTGGTATTTGAAGATGAGTTTGAATCCTAGATCTTCTGTGTGACTTTAGGCATTACTTATGATCTCTTAGCCTTATTTCCTGAACTGTAATCATGGCGATAATACCTTTCTAATGAGTATATAAACGCGACACTAGTAATAAATGTTAATGCCTGACATTTAGTAGATACCCAATAAATGATAGACATATAATTATCACAGATTACGTTTATTTGCACTGCTATCTCCTGATCTAACATATTCACAAAGTTTGTAAGAACGATTAAATTATATAGTCTATATGACATGTTGCATACGGTGCCTGCTAAGCCTTCCATGTGGGTTATCATTCTTGTCATTTGTAACAACAGTGCCCTGTTACCCAGAAGTGTACAGTGAATAATTGCATACAAAGCACAATATTGTAGCTCTGGTCAGTGGAGTCATAATTTGGATTATTCCTCACCGTACCCAGTGGTCATGATCTTACGTCTTAGAGAGCTAATAGTCATGCAATTTCTCTAAAATCAGGGCTGGTTTTGTTATTGTTTCATTTGTTTTTGTTTTTTCAGTAAAATTCTCAGCTTGCGCAACCAGGATGGATTTGCCGAAAGATTTGGGAGACTCAGATTTCACAGGGAATGTTCCCTGTATCAAGAACTATTTCAGGAAAATTTAAAATATCTACTACAGAAAACAATCCTTCTAGAAGTTTCCACCATAGAATGACCAGATCTATTATTTTGTTGCTCATTTTACAACTATTACAAGGTGTACTGAAAAGGCTCTTTTCCATTCTGTCTAGACACCTTTTCCTAGACAACATCCTGAGACATAAGAATAAGCACTAAAATGAACATATTACATCAAACATACCACTGAGAGGAATGATAAGTTTAACAGTTTCCCATGTGGGAAGCATATTGATGGTAATTATCTTTCCTCCTACTTCACTCAGTTCTGCGGACCCCTCTGTCGTGGTTGGGAGGGTCTCATTTCTGCCTCCTCACTATGTAGCTTCAGTGGTGGCGCGGTTGCTGGGAGTTTAAAGGGGATTGGTATTTTCCATGGTGGGCAGGTTGTGCACTACTCATTGCTGGTGCTCATGGGAAATTTGTTCTCACAGGATCCTAGTGAGTGATCAGCATGTTTAAAATAACATTATCAATTAACAAGATTTTTTCAGTACTATGAAAAAATTTTTTTCAGAGACATGTAACCACCTATAGGAAGTTATTTATTCTTCGTGACAGGTTATTTTAGGGGGAATGAGGATTATAATTTTAAATTGGCAGGACACCAGCTGACATGGAAACCCTCTCTTCTCTAAATTCTTTCTTTAGCTGACAGACACGAGATGTTAGCTGCCCAGGAAGACCTTCACACCATCATCTTCTTACCAAGTATTCTAAGAAAACAGTCCTTGAGTAGAAACTGAAGTCTTTCTAAACATGGTGTTGAGGAAAACAAGTGGCAATTAATAAGACCACTTAACACAACTTTTATACACCACATCCAATATGCTAAATACTCCTAATACATTTCAAATCCTACCAAATTTTTAATAGATGTACACTCACAATTTCCCATCAATTTCTAAGGACATATACATACTAGCATCAGAAAAAAGAAGGACATCATTACTTGAAAATATAAAAAATTTTTTTTTGGAGTTTTCATGTCCCTGAGGGAAAGATTAAGATAACTTAAAAACTTAACCCTGATACTCCATTTAGTTTTAGGAAAAGATACACTCCCAAATGCAGATATTGATATGTTGCAATGTTTATGAACAGCACCTCTTTTAACTTAATGTAATTCTTAAGAATTTCTTATATTTATGTATCTATATTTATATCTAGCAGGTATAGCCTATTATATACAAATATAAATTTATATCTTATATATAGCAAATTATAACCTACCACAATGCCTGCCATATGACTTCATTCATTAGTTCATTAGTTTAAAAAAAAAAAACTATCCACATGTATTTTTTCTTTGATTAACATAATGATTAAGAAAGTTAACCAACTTAGGAGGCGGGGGTGTAATTTATGATATTCACTGACATTATACGGTAACGTTTTCCATTCACACAATTTTCTGCCTCCTCATTACCATGAGAAGTTGAAATATAACATTAAGTGGCTTACTGCAGATACCACAACACCTCATGATTATGGCTCTATGGAAATAAATATTCTCTCTAAATAAACCTGGAAGCATATTTTTAGAGTTATATTGTTTTTAGACTGGTAAATATGTTCCAGCTTATCTCATTGCTCTATTTCACCCAATAGATTTTTGCAGGCAGTTGATCTGATTGTCATCACTGCCCGAATCAGGTTCCTATGAATCATTCAGTCTTTCCTGGAAATAGAGAAAATTCAGAAACTAAAGAGGAAGTTATGGAAGTTAGTAACGGACAGCCTCGGTGAGTTCTCCAGAATCAGATACTAGCAAAGACAGAAGAATCCCATCTGGTTATACTACACCTGGAGTCTGATTACAGGGCAGATTCCTCAGCTTTTCCCAAAGAAATACATATCACACTTCAAACAATGGCATTTCTTTGGGAAAACATATTTTTATTATCTTGTATCTTGTATCTTCTTAAAGTCAGATGAAAAACAGTTTACTTTCTACCTATTTTTTTTTCTGGGCAGGTAAAATCTCTAGGTCATTTATTTTTGAGCCTTTAATGCCTCTCATATACAAAAAGCAATCGTTGATTTGTTTGCCAAACAAAATATGAAAGAATTAACAAAGGCCATATCATTCAATAGTAGTTTAGCCTCCGATTTAATGTTTCAATTAAAACTTAATAAGCATGCATGAGATGTATTTACAGTGTATGTTGAATAGTGGTAAAAAAAACTTGTTTTGCCCACTTTTGCAAACTGGTAGATAGAACATATTTGTTTACTTGTAACATGATAATTCTTCGAGGTGTGAACACTAGGGTATGGAAGAGGTGAAGAGACAAACATTATAACAGGTATTCTGCAAAAGTGTCAAGAGATGCAGAATGTTGCAACACAAACAAAAGATGGTGAATTGAAAATGATCTGTCCAGGGGTTGAACTAAAATTCTAAATGGCAAATAATCACATTATGTTGCTTGATTCATAAATCTTTGGAAGCATTCAAGATGGATTCAAAAAGGAACATTGAATTGTAATTTTTGATTAGATATTATTTCATTATTAATGATTAGTGCATATTAAGGAAAAACAAGTAATAATGTCTTTGTCTTGTCACATAAAGCAAAAATAATAGCCATATTTCATTGCCTTTTTAAAACAGTTTTTATGCAATTTATAAAATTATCACCACCTTCTTAGTTGAAGCCACCAATACCAAATTCTATATTGTACCCTCATAACAAGTAACATGATGATAATTGAATGCTATTTTGAGTGATGTTTTACAAATATGCATTTGTAAAACATCAAACCCAATATTTTAATTTCTAATTTCTAATATTTTTAAGTGGACCATTTTCTTTATTTGAAATAAATTACCATAAATTATGGGTTTTTTCCATTTTGAAATGTTATTACATATTTAGTAAAATGGTACAATCATGGCAAAACGCCTGATGTAACTCAAGCCGTCTTTTCCATTGGTCCTTTCAGGATCCTAAAGTCAGTTTAAAAAAGGCCTACTAGTTTTTGGAAAGTTATGTTCCTCAATAATTGCTCAAATTTTGTTTTATTTCCTCTTTGCTTTTGATGTCCTCAAGACATTTCATTTTGAAAAGAGAACATATGTTTAAGAAAAGGGACAAAATCTTACTATTAAGCAAGCATGTTTTAAAGAGAAAGATGATGTCTCAATATGTCAGGGAGGTATCTGATTTAAAAGGAAAATGCCATTCTTTTCTTGAACTAATGTAGTCTTTAACCAAAAGTTTTGAAAAATCTAACTCTTCAAATTATATTATGAAAATCTGTGTAATTGAATAAAAACAAGCTCTTAAGCTCTTCGATCTACAATATATATTTTTCACCCTAATGCCAAAACATTTCAGTGAAAAACTGAAACTAGCAATATGTAGCCAAAGCAACCAGGCAAGTTAATGATTTTTTTTTTTTCTTTCTACCAGGTTGGTTTGGCACTTTGTCGACACTGCTAAGCCAGCTCCTGTTAGTGCTTGAAGTAAAGTGTTTTGGAGTTTTGCTTAGTTGTTTTTTCTCATTTTGATAGAACTTTTGTTTTCTGGAAATCTTCAAGAAATTTGTTATCCAACACTACTAAAGCAACCTGTTGCATTTATAAAACTTAAATATCATAACAAAAAAGAATAAATCAAATGTGAGAACAGCTAGCTAAGTTTTTTAGAACATTTCCGTCTTTTGCTGCAACATCACACTCATTGCAATGATAATGACCATGAAAACAGGGAAAGATTTGCAAATGCTGACAAAGGAAAGAGACGTATTCTCTGGCTCTACCAATCAACTAACTTTAAGACGTCACTTTTCATGTAAGAGAGTATTTACTGCAATCATAAAGGTAAAAAAAAAATCACTAATATAATTTGTTAATTTGTAATCAACTTAAAACCAAAAAATTACTTTAAACTACTTTTAAAGAAATAAATTCTACATATGAAAGCATGGACCTTTTTTTGTTTTTGCATAAATTTAGCACCCAGTATTAAAGTATTTGTCTTAACATCTATTTGATTTTATACCCTTACTACTATATGTGATTTTCTTTGGTTCTAAAGAACACACATATGCATGTACACAAACACCCATGCATTCACACACACACACACACATACTGACACTGCACACACATTCTCAGCATACTCACATGTGCACATCACTGCACATGCACTCATACATATAATGCTTTGGATCAATCAAAATTAAATCACAGGAAATAATGACAAGAGTAGATAAAAGCGTTTTGAAGGCGATGGCAAGCTACTTAATCTTATGTCTAAAATAGAATGAACATACTTGGGGAAAAAGGGAACAATTCATTTGCATGTAGCTAGATTTAGATTTTAAGAATTGAAAATATAAATAAAAAAATAATATATGTAGTCATGCAGTAAAGTAGGAACATCACACTCTCAGTAAAGTTTCAAGAGCATGCAGTCTGGAAGAAACTGTAGGATGCATCCCCTGTGTTGAAATGGTGACAGATTATTAGAGGACATTTTGTGTATTCCATTGATCGTGGCAGTTGTTAGGTTGGGGCCCCATGAGGACAACCTGCAGCTGAATTTCTTTTCCAGTCTGTGCCACAGACAAATCAGTCTGGCTCTACTAATGATGACCAACATTTTCAGCATATTCTTCCAGATTTCTGTGTTCTCTGGCAGAGAAAGAGGCAACTTGAAGTTTTACCCTTTAAGCCATTGAAATTTGGGGATTCCTATGCAACATTTTATCAGTGCACTGCATCTCTGTCATCACCAACCACTTCCCAACTCCGGATATTTCTCTGAAGTTCTAATCAGAATTACATCAGCATTCTCAGTGTTTCCTTGAGCCAGCTATACCTAATATGGATTATTAGATATTAATTTCATCATAATGTTAAATGTGTTTCAACTTTTGGACTATTCTTTTATTTTTTATTTATTTTATTTTATTATGTTAGTCACCATGGACTATTCTTTTAATAATAGATTTAAGTCCTGATAAATGAATCTCCTTGCCTTATATTTTACCTGTACTAATTAGGAACCAAAGTGGATTTTGGGCATGTTTTGGTTTCCTAGTAAGGAATGGTAATGGTAGTAACCATGTTCCCTTTGAGCGGTATCCAGACTTCCACTTTAATTACCTCTCCTCTTCAGAATGCAGTCCACAGTAACCTAGGCATATGACCCAAATCAAAGGCATAAGATGTTTCCTTTTTGGTGTTTGAATCTGTAGGAGCCTGAAGAGTGAATCCTGAGGGATTTTTTGCCTCCTAGTTTCTGTTTCTCATATAATAAATAATAAATGAATATATTCATAAAGAAAAAAAACCTTTAGAATATTGAAAACTTACTCTGTGTGAGACATTGATCTAGAAGAGTGACAGTTCATTTCTCCAGTCTAATGAGAGTGGGGTGTGGAAGGCACTGAGAGGAACCATGTCCACATCAGCCGTACTTCTCTGACATGATGGTGTTATAGAAGTACTCAAGGTACCGATTCAGAGTGCCCTATGGAAATGTCCTGAGTTGGAATCACAATCTGCATTTGTAACATCCTCCACGGGTGCTTGTATATGCAGAGATGTTTGAGAACGACAGCAGATATATCTAATGATTAAGAGCATGAATTCTGAGGTTGACTCCGTGTGGATGGTCCTACTTGGTGGGTGGTTTTCCTTCCTGCAGGGATAGAAGAGTCCTCTACTTACCGATGCTAGATAGAGAGAGAGATAATGGGGAATGCAGACCCACTACTTGAAAATCCTGGCCTGGAACTGACTTTTGTCAGTTTTACTCAGTCTATTGGCAGGACCTAGTTTCACATCCATACCTGAAGACATAGGAACTTGGGAAATGTAGTCTTTAGCTGGGCAGCCATTATTTTTTAGCAAAAACTACACACTGTGGAATGTGGAGCCCAACTATTGGTGGCTTGTTCATCTCCAACACAACAGTCACTTAATTATCTGAACCTTAAACTTTTTAGCTGTAAAATGGCATAAATAATGAAGACCTTGAATGACAGCTGTGATCAGATGATACAGTACATGAAACTCTTTGTAATATTCATGTCACTAGACAATTGCACATTATTTCTGATATGTCAAAATAAGTCCTATGCATATATTTATATACAATTATTTATATACAATAATTTGTGCATACAATATAATTAGCTATTAGTGATACATTTCCAGTGTAACACAAGTACCCTTTCTATGCATAATTTTGTAGATTCTTTTGCAAAAGTACTTGTTTTTAAAAAGAAGATGAACAGGAAGTCTTAAGGAGTACAAACTTTCAGGTATAAATGAATACATTCTGGGGTTCTAATGTACAGCATGGTTACTATAGTTGATAATACTTGAATTGTATACTTGAAATTTGCTAAGAGAGTATGTTTTAAGTGTTCTCACCACACATACGCATGCACGCACGCAAATAATAACCATGTGAGGTGATGGCTGTGTTGATGATTGTGGTAATCACAACACATACTTATATTAAATCATCATATTGTACACCATAAGTATATACTATTTCTATTTGTCAATTATACCTCAATAAAGCTGGCAAGAATTTTTTTAAAAGAAGATGAACAGAAAGTCTCAAGAGTCTAATCTCATCATAGTGAAGACAAGTAACCTATCATGTAGAATTTATGTAAGGGATTTTGAACAAGGAAATAGACTCATCTTTGACTTTGAGAAATCCATTAAGTTGTTCATGATGCACAAATAATTGTTATGCTTTCCTAAAGATAATTAATAGGATTACATCTTTTTGTTACCTTATTGAAAATAAAACAACAACAATTAAAAGCCAAATATATTCCCTTCAATGAAAATTTTCCTGTAGGGCCATGGGACACTGGGTCTGAATTAAGGGAAGATACATTTATTGAGAGATATTATATACCATCCTCCTCTGAGATATATTTTTATATGAGTCCATAATAAGGCCCATGAGTTGATTAGCATCAGTTCATATTTATTTATTTAGTAGGTGATCAAAGCAACAACTCAAACTAGGTTCATTTTAGAATATTGCACTATATGGAGGCAGAATGAGCCTTCAGTCTCCAAGTCTTCACAAAAAGCCTTTTAAGACCGGGAAATACACACTGAAGCAATGTAACTTTTTAAATTAAATACAAAACACTCATGGATTGGCCGTCATGTGCCTGCTAGCCAACCCTAGACATTTTGGGTGGGTAGCCAACCCTAGACATTTTGGGTGGGTAGCCAACCCTTAAAACAGTAGTGATAACCCCAACAATAATTGACATTTATTGAGTGCCTCCTATTTTCTATATATTATTATATGTGATAGTGTCCTATTTCCTTCTAAGAGTTTAATATTTTTAGCTCTAACAGGTCTTTGATCTCTGTTGAGTTAATTTTTGTGTATGATGTAAGATGGGGGCCTGGCTCCATTCTTTTGCAGGTGGAATATGAAATCTCAGTTATCCAAGCAATAGTTGTATGAGGTAGGTATCTGTCTTCTGCCAGGTCCCCCAGAGCAGACCTTGAGGTGAGGATTTGTGTTCAAACATTTCATTAAGGGACTGCTTGCTTAATGAGGAGCCACCAAGGGAGTGTGGGAAGCAGGACAAGGGAAGGGAAGAAGCCAAGTTAGGTGCAACTTGAGGTGAAGATCCAGCTCAAACCTAATTCTTCAGGATAATTTTGGGAGGCAAATTATAGCTTGGGGGTTGTCCCCTTTAGGGCAAAGGCTTTCGTACTCCTAGTGTAGGGGTTACCTTACACCTAGGGGTGATGGAAATTCCCAGGTATTTCCAGCTCCCTGCCCAGGCAGGCAGAAAATCTCCCGTGGCTCAAAGGAAGTCTTCTAAGTCTTCTGAAGTCTTGCAATCAAAAGACATAGGAGTTGGGGGACAGGTACCCATGGAAGGAATTTGAGGGAATCTAGAATAGTTTCCACCTCATCATCACTACCGTCGCTTAACAGTTAAAGAAGTGAAAGTTCGAATAACTTTCCTAGTTGATGTGACTGATAAATGGGACAGCCCAAAATAAGCCCAGGTCTGTGACCCCAAAGCTTTGGAGAGATATGGGGCATGTGGGAAGAATGTGGTTGGTGGAATGTGGCAGCGATAAGCAGGATAAAATGGGGTGGGCACATACCGATGATTGGGACACCCCTGAGAATCTTTCCTGCCCCAGCCCAAGAAGACAGATATGAAGTGATGAAGGCTTGATTTAGAGGAGGCATTAGAATTAAGGAAATTGTGGTCTTTTGACTGTCCATGCTCTTTCAACAAATGTTGCTGGGACAACTGGGTAGCCACATACAAAAGAATGAAGTTGAATCCCCTACTTCACACCATATATAAAAATTAACTCAAAATGGTCAAAGAACTATATGTAAGCACTAAAACTATAAAACTCTTAGAATAAAACATAGGAGTAAATCTGTGTGACCTGAAATTTAACAATGGTTTCTCAGCTATGACATCAAAAGCACAAGCAATAAAATTAAAAACAGATAAATTGGACTTCATCAAAATTAAAAACTTTTGTGCTTTGAAGGACACTATCAAGCAAGTAAAAAAGACAACCCAAAGAATGGGAGAAAATATTTGCATATCATATACCTGATAAAAGACTTGTATCTAGAATATATAAAGAACTCTTACAAGTCAATAATGAAAAAGCATGTAACAAATTACAAATAACAATTACAAAATTTGAAAAAGATCTGAATGGATATTTCTCCAGAGAAGATACAAAAACGTCCAAAAAGCATAGGAAAAGATGCTCAACATCATTAGTCATCAGCAAAATGTAAATCCAAGCCACGATGAGATGGCACGTTATACCGCGAGGATGACTTTAATAAAAAAGACATAATGGCAAGTGTTAGGATGTGGAGTAGTCAGACCCTTTGTACACAGCGGGTAGGAGTGGAAAATGGTAGAGCTGCTGTGACAAATGATCTGGCAGTTCCTCAAAAGCTAGACAGAGTTACCATGTGACCCAGCAGTTCTACTCCTAGGTATATACCCAAGTGAAATGAAAACATATATCCACACAAAAACTTGTGCAGGAATGTTTATGGCAGCATTATTCATGAGGATCAAAGGTGGAAACAACCCAAATGTCCATTATGAATGCATGGATAAAAATATGTTATATCCTCATAATGGAATATTATTCAGCCATAAAAAAGAATGAAGTACTGATCCATGATCTCACATGGATGCTATAGTCTAAACGAATGTTTGCGTCCCCCTAAAATTCCTGTGTGGAAATCCTAACCCCCAAAGGTGATGGTCTTAATGGCGAGGGGAGGCTTTGGGGAAGTGATCAGATCATGAAGGTGGAGCCCTCATGAATGGAAACAGTGCTCTATAAGAGAGATCCCACGGAGCTCCCTAGCCCCTTCTGCCACGTGAGAATACAAAGAGAAGTTGGTAATCTGGAAGAGGGCCCTTGCCCCACCATGCTGGTACTGTGGTCTCAGACTTTTAGTTTCCAGAACTGTAAGAAATAAATTTCCGTAGTTTATAAGCTACCCAGTCTATGATATTTTGTTTCAGCAGTCCAAATGGACTAAGATAGTTAGTGAACCTTGATAACATAATACTAAGAGGCTGGACACAAAAGAGCACATATTACATGATTTCGTTTATGTGAACTATCCGGAACAGGTGAGTCTATAGATGCAGAAGGTAGATGAGTGATTGCCTCAGGCTGGGTGGGGCGGGAGAGGGCGGACGGTAAGAGAATTGGACAATGATGGCTAAAGGGTAGTTATGGGGTTTTTGGGGGGGTAGTTAGAAACAGTGTTCTAAAATTGATTGTGATGATGATGGTTGCACAATGCTGTGGATGTAGTAAGAACTCTTGAATTATACACTTTAAATGGCTGAATTGTATGGTATGGAAATTATCTCTCAGTGTAATTGCAAAAAGACAAAAAGCCCATGCTAGTAATAATCACAGTAGTAGTAGTGGAGAGACTTTTTGTTCATAAATATCCAGGCGGACAAGCTGGAATTTGGGAAGCAGAGCATTCATAGAGGGCCTTGCCGGCAGGTGTTTTGTGCTCCTCGAAGGCTGCCTCACAGCTGGAGGTGTGACGTTCCTAAAACAGAGGCGGTGCTTGGTTGTGGAAGTGCTCGCTGAGGGCAGTGGCTAAAGGGTCGGGTGGCTGGGGGCAATGTCAGCACAGCCCCTGCCCCACCTATAGGAGGATCGCCTATGTGTCTCCACTTTATGGGGCAAAGTGAATCCTAGAAACTGAGTATTTGAAAGAGCTCTGTCCTTTTGTCCCCTGCTGGCCTCTTTGCTCCTTGAACGAGTGCACGGATTGGAGGCAGCAGGGACCTTGGCTGAGCAGCTCTTTGAATTGGGAGAAACAGCACATGGGGCTCCCACAGACGCCTCCAGATTGAGGGCGAAGTCTTGCGAAATCAGCAGGGTGGGCAGCTGAAGAGCATGCGAATATTGTGCATTTGTAAATATTTGAGCACATCTGCTTAGTTCCCTCCCAAAAAACCAGTGGGAAAACCCGCCTCGCATTGTGCCATGCAATGCTGTTACCCTGCTCTAATTGTCAAATCTGTTGAGTGTTTTCCTCATGAACACAAAAATTAAACATCGCTCTCCTCATTCATGATTAATTCAGCTGCAGTGCTGCACCGTGTCACACTGCATTTTTTAAAGTAATTGTTAAATTCTACCTCATAATCAGAGCAGTTTTAATTAACTTTTTGTCAGTTAATCTTTTTTTCCTCATACATTTTCCATATCTAGTGTGTATACGGCACGTCTCTGCCCAGGGGTTTGCGGCCCCTCGGTATGAATGCTTAAGCCCTATTAGCGCCGAAGGGTGTGCCACGTGCGGGCGGAGAGAGGGGGCCTCCCAGGCTCTGTTCTGCTCAGCTTTCCTGGGCCTTGCTGGTTGTGTCATTTGCATTAAAGAGCTCCTCCACAGTGAGCTCATTTGTAAGCTGCGAAGTTCAGGCTTGCTTTCTGCTTTCTCCTAGAGTATGCTTTCTGTGTCTAGGCGAGGGATGGTGCATCACAGAACATAGAGCAAGAGGCAAGAGACCCAAACTGGAATACAGAATGAACCCATGGCGAGGGGTTGCTCAGAGTGGCTCTAGGTGATTCTTGCCTCAAAGCTAGTCCTTCCTCAGAAGGGTTCCTTCAGTGTCTCTGACCTTGGCAACGTTACCAAAGTCACAGTCCCCGTAGTTGAACTTCTTTGTCCACGGAGCTCGCCCATCAGTTGTATGCGCCGTTCAGCTTACAGTTCTGCTCACCTGTCTTTTATCCCTCAAATAATACTTGTCATGGATACCTAACATAGGAATCCCAGTTCCATCTTAACTTGTACAGATCTGTGTTTTCTTTCCTTTCAAAAGGTACCTGTCTTTTAAAGCGGCTGTGTGTTAGCTTTTCTAAAAGTTTTAAAACATATGCACAGAGGTTTGTGGCCAATGTCACACTCTTGTACCACTACTGCTACTTCTAGCAAAGCAGCCGCTTCTGTGTATTTGTGGGATCTCTTTTTCAGGATATCACATTAGCTTCGCAGTGTTAAAAAGCAGAAAATTGAACAAGTAGGAACTGATAATTCCTTATTTTAGAATCTGATGTTAAAATGCCGAGAGATTAAATAAACACACCAGATGTTCAAATGGTTAAGTTACTTAAACAGAGTGTGGTCAAACCCTAGAAGAAGGGATGCATTCGTTCTATGAACATTTCTGCCAAGGTGTTGCCATATTGAATTTGTTAATTAACCTGTTCTGCCCAGAGTTGTCAATCCTAAGGATTAAATGTTATTCAGCTAAAAACTGTGCAAAACGTTTCCTCCTAAGAAGCACATCACAAGGTATATTTAAGGCAAAGTGTATTCTGTATGAAGTGCTTTCACCTCAGAAAAATTAAGAGTGTGTGGGATTTACAGTCTGTGTTCAGATCTTGAGTATATAATTTATAAGGTCAGTGGGTAGGCAAATAGCCTAACTTCTATGAGTCCTGTTTTCCTCATCTGTAAAATTGGAATAATATTTCCTGTATCATACCATTTTTCTGATGATTAAAAGAAATTATTTTAATGTACTTAGCCCCGTGTAAGTCCTCAGTAAAGGAGCAGTGATAATGACAATGAGGGCTTGTACTATTCTCAGTGCCTGACATGAAATCATTTACATCATTCTGCACATAGTGCACAGTGGGACCAAGAACCTGTCCCAGAATTTATCATGATCTGTCCTGCCTCTGTCTTCCAGAAGGGAGCTCCTTCCTGTGAACTTCTGGAGGACTAATTCCTTGTCTTGTTTAACTTGTGTGTCTGGCAGACCAAGCATGATGTCTTATGTGGTATGTGTGCTCGATCAATCATTGCCAAATTGTAACTGAATCCTCATTTTTTGTTCTTTCACTCTTCCAACAGTATTCAGTAAACCGTACTGCTGAAAGATGAATGAAGTATGGTTCCTATCCTCAAAGTAGTCAAAGTTGACTGAGGAATTATCTATGTAGACAGATAATCACAGAACAGCATGGCCTATAGTTGCCCTGCCTCCTGGAGATGGGAAGGCGTTACTGAGAAGGCAACATGTACGTGGGCTTTGAGTAAGCAAGAGTTTTACCCAAATTGAATCTAAGGGAAGGTCATTCAAGATTACCAGAGTAAAGTATATATGCAAAAAGATAGATCATGAAACAGAGCACTTTTAGGAAATGTTGAGAAGTGCCATGTAGTTAGATTTTGGTACGCAGAGGTTTGTGGCCAATGTCACACTCTCGTTCTATCTGCTCATTCCTATAATCTACATCCTAAAAAAATCTACAGAATCCTTTGCCTGGGGTGCTGTTTATTACATCATCAGCTATGGTGGTTGCAGGAGATAGGAAGGAGGGAAAAACACAAACCAAATGCAAAAGTTCTGGGTGAATGCCTCAGAGAGGTGGGTACGAGGTAGTAGGGATAAGAATGGGATGAATTTAAAGAGTGAGAAATAATGAGGAAAGGCTGTGGGACAGCCCAGAGATAACTTTGTCATTTGTTGCCCATAAAAAAAACAATTTATATTTCCCTTAGATGATCCTTTTGTTGTGTTTGTGTGTGGGTGGAAATGAACCTTAATTCTACGCTCAGTGTGGTTGAGAAATTCAGCTCTCTGTTTGCACTTTCCCAGAATTCTCTTATTTGCTCTTTGTATTCAAGTACAAAGAAGAATGGCTCTAATCCAATTTTGATTTGGAAGCCAAGTATGATGGGAGTGTAGATGTCACAGCAATGTGTCCAAATTTACTTTATTTTTGAAATGTCGTGAATATGCTGCTTAGAATTATTCATCACTGGTATTCGTTTTTCCACATAGGAGTATTTTATGATTCTATTTCCTAATTTGTGAGTCCTAATGTAAAATGTGCTGATAGATCAACTTTATTAATACATAATTCCCTGGATCTATATACTTTAATTTATAATAATTTCTAAACTTGTAATTTAAAATAAATATTAAAAGAGACTCCGTAAAACTATCACAGCCCTTAAATCAATACTCGAGAATATTTTAATTCCCAGAAATTCCCCAAGGTGAGAAGAACATTTATTTCTCGTTGACAGGGACAGGGAAAATAAGTTAAAGGCTTGCTTTTCATAATATTTTATTTCAAATAAATTTAGCTGTGCCATAAAATAAATAATTTTGGAGATGGATTTGTAACAAAACGTAAATGACCAGTACATTTTAGATCGCTAAAATTATAAAGTTTTGAGGGATGAACATTCATCATATTTCAGGTAATATAAACTAAAGACAAACACAGGTAAAACAGAATTCACTGCTGTTTGTTATTGTATGCAAGCATTTATATTGAGCCCATTGAAAATCTGTTTTTTAATGTTAAACCTTTATGACCTGCTTCAATTTCAGTTTTTCTTCTTAGCTTATTAAACAAGTCAAATTAATTATAATCAAAAAAGAATGAATAAAATTTTGTTAGGTTTGTGGAGGACTCTGGATTGTGGACATATTTGATTTGACCCCAAACTCAATAAAATTATTAATTACTAAGGAGGGATCCCCAAGGGCTTCCTTTTAGAACTGAAAACCCATGATGTTCAAATGTACTTTGTAAATGGGTATTTCCAAACTGATAGCAAATAGCAAAACTTTAATTAGTGTGCATAAAATTAAAATTTACTTAAAGGGAATTAAACTGGAATTTGAAGTTCTCATAATCCAAACCAATATGAAGCTGAGAAATTCAATTTCACAGTCTCTTTTCTTTCACAACATATATAATGCCTTGTATTTTTTCATTACTATTCCATTTAGCAGATCATTTTAAAGGAAAGTTTGGGAAGAATCCTAAAAGCATGAGGAAAGGTCATGAAGCAAACTATTAAAAGAACCACCAACTTAAAAATAAACAAGAGAAGGAATTTATTTATTTATTTATTTATTTATTTATTTATTTATTTATAGTTATTTATATATATAATATTTTTATATTAAAATGTTTTAGGGCTGAGAGATCTCAGTTTAGAATCTGGGGCCCTATACATTCAAATGGGCCAAGTTCGGGGCAGTAAGTAGCTTTTTTTTTTTTTAAGATTTTATTTATTTATTTGACAGAGAGAGACAGCGAGAGAGGGAACACAAGCAGGGAGGGGAGTGGGAGAGGGAGAAGCAAGCTTCCTGCTGAGTAGGGAGCCTGATGTGGGGCTGGATCCCAGGACCCTGGGATCATGACCTGAGCCGAAGGCAGATGCTTAACGACTGAGCCACCCAGGCGCCCCAATAAGTAGCATTTTTAATATGTCCTGAACTTCAGAATCCACCCTGCATTTACCCTACGGATACATATAGCAATTGAAAAGATGCCAGATTTTCCAAAAACAACTAACTCTTTCAGTCTTGATTAAAGTTATGATTAAAAGTGTGTAAGTCATTACTATCTCAAAGTGTCAGCTGAGATTAGAACAAACAGCCAACAAAATAAAGCAGCTATTGTAAGGCTAGAAATGGCTTGAGCGTCAACAGTAAATAAATAAATAAAATGTGTGCCTTCCTCTGTGCTCCACGGAAGACACGGTTTGCAGAATTTTTATTGGCACTCCGCCATACTTATTTTCATTTATCTGCCTCAAAGCACCATTTCAAAAAGTGCAAAAGCATGTTGTTGATAAAGTAGATTGTTTATAGCTGAATTGAAAATTTCAGAACAACACGTATTGTAATCAGTTTGGGGAGGGAGGGGCAGGAAGCCTGCAGCTGCGGCTTTTTGAAACCTATGTCACCATTACTGCTAGAGACAAGAAGATGTGTTATTTTGCCCTACAAAATTTAATAAGCAAATCTTTATAAACTGTATTAAGTGACAAGTATTACCAAAAGCCATAAAGTCTACTGAGTCTTTATTTACAGAAACGCTCTCCCAGCACACTGATCCCATATTGCAGTCTCCTTTATAGTGTTGTGTTTGTAATGTGCTCAGCGACTCCGGGGTGATTTCAATGATAGTAAATCCTGGGCCCATGAGTCCCCATGTGTACCATAGTAATTTTAATACTTCTGCAGTTAAGTACTGGTGGGCATAAATTTCAGCACCAACTTTTAGTTGCTTCACTGTGTTGTGTGTTGTTTTTTTTTTTTTTCCCTTGTGGCTGTTCTTGCAAAAGCAGAGTCAATGAGTAGGAAAATAAGAGCAATGCGTACACAAATGGACAGTTAGAAGAGAGATGATACATTCCTTTTCTTTCTCCCTATGCTTAAATATCATAGCTGACAAGCATGATGTACTCCATTCAGTAAGTGACTGTTAGGAAACACTTGAGATTAAAAAAAAAAAAAAATGTTGTATGAAAACAATAACTTTCTTACCCTGGGTTCCCCGGATCACTAGGATCCCTAAAGATGTTACTTGGTATTCTTGGGGGGACAAAAGTGTATTGTAGTCAAATGTGTTCAGTAAGAAATGCTGAGTTAAAATTAAATTTCTTTTTAGGCTTTTTAGTCTTCAAATGCAACATGCAATGTTAATCTCCAGGAAGATGTGTCATTTCTCAAATTTTTTTTTCTTTTAACAAACTTAGTGCCTGTGGAACCAGCGCTCTGTATAACTGTGTGCAGGATATCCTGGTTTAGAGACATGTAATACGTTTAATATACTGGGATTTAAGCAAAGCTTTTGCATCTAAAATCTGAGCATTTAGGGAGATCAATGCCTAGCAGAGGGCATTTTGTAAAACTTTACTAAACGTTTGTGGAAGAAATTAATGAATTTTTGCATGAAGTCTGTCTTGCTAATAAATGAGTGCCTGGCATGCTAACTGGTAGTGTCATCTGCTGATGAATCCAGTGACTTTGTATCAGTCTTAAGGATTAGGGCAAACTGTTGTGTCTCAATTGTCTGGTTCATTTGCATTTGTATGATACGCTTCTATTTTTTCCAGTCTAGGACTTTTTAGAATTTATTTTAGAACTTACTCTCAAAATTAGGTCTTAGCTCTTAGAATACCTTTCTCTTTGATCGTCTTCAATTTTACTACAATATGTCTTTACTAATCTGTGATCCCTTGTCTTCTGAAGTCTTTCTTTTATGTTTTATGTGATGTTTCCATTATCATTTATTCAAATCTTTCTCCCTTTTGATTGTTTTTTTTCCTCAGTGTTCTATTATCAGTTGACAGTTTTACTTCTATCCTCCATATCATTTAAGTTTATTTTAAAAATTTATTTCTCCTTATTCCTTTCTAGTGCCTTCAAATTCAACCTGGTTTTTCAGGACAATAATTCATGCTTTGACTATATCCATCCTGATTAGAGTTGCCAGATAAAATATAGAACACCCAGTTAAATTTGAATTTCAGATAAACCGTGACTACTTTTTTTGGTATAAATTGTCCATAATGCTATAAGTGGTAAAGTGGGACATACTTAATTAAAAATTTTTTCCTCATTTATCTGAAATTCAAATTTAACTGGGAATCCTCTATTTTTACCTGCTAAATCTGTTTCCTCTATTTCTACCACCTAAATACCAGTTTCTTCTTTTTTGTTTCCATTTCAGTAAACTCATCTCTAGAAATTCCATTTCTTAGTGTCAGTAATATTCTTTTGTCAAGGAATGAATGGATATAAATCATTAAGATGAGCTTTAATGGAAAACCCCACAGAGATTCGTGAGGTGTTGAAAAGGAATGGACAGTATCTTGGCTTAATTGTTCACATTATGCTAATCAGAAATATAGTGGGCTGATTTTCAGTCTTTTCAGGAATGCTACCTGAATTATATAGGAAAACATCAACTGCTATGACAAACAGGTCCCCAAATGTATAATGTCCCCCAAACAATAGAATTTTATTTCTCAGTAACATGGTAATTCTCAGTGGGTAAAAAGTCTGGTATTTTAAGCAGCCAAGTAATTGGTTTTTTTCCATGCCTATGTGTGTTCACAGACACCATGATTATCACCCTCCTGGTCAGTCAGGAAAAGCGCAAAGCATGGAAGAACATGCATAGAAGTTTCTAGTGGGTGAGGCCTGAAAGTGGTACGTATCACATCTGCTCATATTCCATTAGTTAGAATTCAGTCACATAGCCATGTCTAACTGTAAGGGAGTCTATAAAATGTAATCCGGTTCTTCCCAGGAAGAAGAGTAGAAGATTTTAGTGGGTAGGTAGAATTTGCTGTTACACAGGCGTCGCACAAAGCAAAGCACGATTATGCTAAAGATGTATGGAAGAAAGTGCATGGGTAATGTTGGAAAATATTTTATTTTCCTGGGAATCCTAACAATTGAATTTTTTGCTTTATTTATAATTATTTGTTGATGTGATTAAACAGCACAGGTGCCACCAGGAGAAAAATGAAATGTATGGCATTGCATTGACATTTCCCAAGATTCAGGGGATGAACAGATTATGTTCTCCACTCCGATGTTTAACAGATTAATTATTGGGATGGATATCCAAAGTGGTTTGGGAAAAACAAGGTGGCTTTATGTGGATATGGGTAAACCGTTAAACAAAGCAGAGTGAGGAAGGCTGCCAAGGTATGTGAGTACCTTTTTAGCAGATGAATCAGAAACTTCTGTTTGCAGAGCTGTCAACATAGCCCCTCTCCTAAATACTAATTGCTTAACAAACAAGATATTAAGATCTTTAAAATAAGTGTTTCTTTGTCATATATGTGTATTTATAAACATAGAACGGAAATCTCTACATGCAAAATATTTAGAGTTAGATGCTGTTGTAGGTAATTAGTGAAAAAGACTGTATGTTTTCTCATCCACCTGCTGGTAGAAGCAGATGGTAGCTTATTTCTGCCCATGTGACCTACAGATTCTTCAGGTTTACCAAAATACTATGACTATAGTAATAGCATTGTTTTCCTCCCAGGTATGGTTAGGACTATGGTGTCTAGAAATAGTTTGCCTTCTTCCCACACCTCACTAACCTTTTGAGAGCAAATAAAAATAGAGGGGATGGGTCTTAATTTTTTTTTTAAATGATGCTTTCAAAAGCACAATTTTCCCCTAGAAGAATGGCTATAATTCTTGATGGAAAGAATGCTATTATTTTTAATCTTACAATGAAAGAAGATCTTTTGGGGTTTATATCTTGTTTGATTTTAGCAGAAAGAAAAACTGCGGTGCTCCCGGTGTAAGGTATAAGTGCACAGTCTCTGCCAGCACAGTCCTTTCCATCCGCCTCCCAGCGCTGTTGTAAGCCTGGCTAGTTAGCTCTTCATTCTCGTAGAGCAAACCACTGGATACTTGATAATTTTATTTTCATCTCAGAGAAAACCAAATATAGTCACTAGCAAATTTTATTTGAATAACCATACAAAATTCAAATAGAATTAATTTTCAATTATTTTTATTTCCCTTCCCTAGTTCTAAAAATGTACACTAAAAAAGATAAAGTGAAACAGAAAGGACGTTTTATGCAGCATCTGTTTAATCTTAGAACTAAAATGTGTTAATGAAACCAATAAAGTAAAAAGAGTTCACGAAAAGATGCTAGACCATGGTTGTGAAAGCAACACCTGATTGTCCTTTCTCTGGCAAAACCCCTACAGTAGGAGTTACGACCATCGGAAGCTCGCTGCACCTCAGTGAAGTGCCCACTCATTATTAGGGCTGCTGCTGTTTTCTTAAAAGATGATTCCAAATGGTTTTTCTTGCTAGCCTCAGCATCACTTGACGTTAGTTTTAAACTTTACCATGTTTCTTGAATGGGTTCTTCTAAAGAGTTTATTTATATGTGGTGGGCAGGACTTGAAATGTTTTTTCCCTGAGCTCTTTCTGATGTCTAGAAATGTGGTTATTCCAAAATTAGGCTTTTCATATATTTTAAGCAGGTTTCAGTTTTTGGGAATTCATTGATGGTCAAGGCTTTCAGTTCCTTTTCTTTCATTAAATTGAGGCCTGCATCATCAGCTGAAAAGTTGAATAAATCAAGAAATGCTAGTCAGGTGTATTGAAGGCCCAGCGATCAGATCTCACAGGGCCAGCTCTCCCTGTTTAAGACCATGGACAAACCCATTCATCATAACGTGTCCAGGCTTCCACGGGGGATGGAAATACCCAATCTCATTTTTTTCCCATGGGCTCTTTTGTAAGCTCAAACAGAGTAACGTAAAATATTCTGGAAAAAAAAAATGATGTAGGGAAGAAGCAAAGCATTGTCATTATAATAAAGTGGCAGTTCAGTTCAGTGTACGCTAATGGCTTTGCGATTTTGAAAGCCTCTCACTCAAAGTGTGCTCCCGGGACCAGCCACAGGGGCATCACCCGGGAGCTGGCTACAAACTCAGAATTGGAGCCCTACCCCAGACTTACGGAATTGGATCTGCATTTCAGTCAGATTCCCATGGTGATTGATAAGCATGTTAAACTTGAAGAAGCACCGAGAGGCAGCCCTGTGAAGTGTGTGTGATGGTCTCAGTTCTACCGCGAAGGAATCTGAGGCTCAGAGAGGCGAAATTGTACAAGTTGAGAACTTAAGCTCAGGTCTGTTTGAAGCTCACATTCACACATTTCCACCACACTTCCCTGCTTTCAGTGCACTGTAGCCAGTTTTTAAAGACAAGTGCAAAATCGTTGTCTACTTTTTTTTTTTTTCTTTTTTACTATTTTTACTAGCTTTTGACTATTCTGGCAATGTTCTCCAAAAGGACATACACTTACACAAAATTCTGGTGACAGTGAAGCCATGCGTTGCTGAAGGAGACCGAGTTTGGTGGGAAGATCAACAGCAAGGATTTTTGTGGCTTTGCACAGTTCTATTTTTGAGGGCTTGGAGGATCTTATTTATTAGAATGTGTTTGCAGAATCTGTCAGTAAACATCTTTTCTTTGTTAATATTTAACCCACCAACTCTTTCAAGCTTCCATCTTTTCCAGTCTCAGTCCCACATGCTTTTTAATCCACTAATAGCACCAAACTGTCTCCACGGTGCAATAAAAGTCTTCTCTTTTATGACTTCCTTGAATTACTACCCTAACTTATAATTTGCCAGATTTGTTTTTGCCTTCAAATCCCTTACTTCATTGTAGCCACATGAAAAATGTTACACCCTATGCATTTTCCTCCCCAAACTCTAATGCTTATTTTTAATATACTAATAGTTCTTTGCCCAGAGTAATTTAGTCTTGCTGCCATCCAGAATGTTTTATTCACCATTCAAAAGAACTTTTAGAAGTTTTGCTGTAAAATATTGGGAAATATTTGAAGTCGTTCTAATGATTACTGAAATCCAGTAAACCTTAATTACATTACGTAATTCACAAAAATACCCCAAAGAGTTTAGGGAAACTCCCAAAGAAATTAGATTGGCCATTTAAAGACTTCCTAGACCTGCTTTTTAATGCTCAAGTATTTTCAAAGGAGGCGTGGGCTGGGCTTCCAGAAGTCAAGGGAGCTCCTTTTTGAGTGGCGGCCGTAAATACCTTGACCTTATCTGAAACAAGTGAAAGAGATGATTTGAGTTGAAGATAATTTTATTTTCGTTGTATTTGTTTAAGAGCCAGAAAGCGGGGAAGGGTTTAGTTTATAACTTCCTGTCCTAAGGAAGGGGAGATAAACCAGTGAATACAAAAAATGTCTAATTGTCAGTTTTCTTTATTTTATCTTAGCTCCAAAAACTGACCCCAGTTCCATGTGTGTGCACGTGTGGGTGTGTCTATGTGTTTGGAGCAAAAAACTCAGCGGAAGGAAAGAACAGTGCAAAAGTGATAGTGATGGGCATCCCCTCCACTCTCACATTCACCCAAGAGAAATCATCTGTATGATAATTGATGCACTCTCCAGTGGATTAATATCTAGGAGGCCTTGGTCTCTGAATCAGAATCTGCTTGGTACTTGCACATCATCCTTCTCTTGCACTGTCAACAATGCAAACTCCCTAAAGTAGAATAGCCAGTTGCTTTACGAGCTGGTAGTGGGTTCATTTCAAGCTGTTCTAGCTCAGCGTGGAACTTTTGCCCAGGATGCCAGGGGACTATGCCAAGTTGTACATGGCTGCACCAAACACAAATGTTCTCTGGAATTCTAACTCAGAAGTTTCAGGACGTGTAAGGCAGTGAATACATAAGGTGGGTCAATTACTCTTCACATGTAAAGCGGTTGAGTTAGGCTACTGAATTTAACAATGTACAGATTGAATTACTGGGGAAAATAGCCGGAAATACTAATCAGGAAGGAACGTTGTATCTTTTCTCACCCATTTTACTTCTGAAATAGTCAAACGGAGCATGAAACATATTAATCTGAGAAATTCCTTCTGGCTAAGTGACCATTGATAGAATTTCAATAGAAACCTCTTTATTTTATAGTTGGTTTTACTAAGTATTGATCATGCAGCTTCCATAGTTCCTGATATGGAGCAAACTCTCAGGAAATATTAACTATTTTATTTTAAGTAATAGTCACATTAGTACCATCATAGGATTTGTCAGCACAAAATTGATCCTAATTCTTGAGAAGAATATTGCCATAGTCTTTTAACTAATTTACTATTTATTAAGCCTGATAAAATAAAACTCTTGGTTGGAAAATACATTTGCAACAGAAAATATTACACTGCATGGAGATATTATTTTCATATTGTTAACATTTGAGATTTCTCTAACATATTTGAGTGTTGCATTATAATGTTTATTCTTTCAAAAAAAAATAAAAGTGTAAAATGAAACCTAGTTTTTTGTTTGCAGGTGTGAGTTACTAGATTGTATCAGAACTCTGAAGACTGAAGACTGCTGGAAAAATCTATTTGAGGGAGAAATTATGGGCCACCAAGAACTTGAAGGGATAAGATGGTAGGGAAAAGAAAAGGATAGAGAGGTTATCTTCACATTCTGCTCTGCTTTTAGTTTTGAGGCATTTGCTGATTAGTAGGTAATAACAAATAGGCTGAAAAGCTGAACTGAACTTTCACCATTTTCAGTGCGGTGGGGAAAAAAAATCACTGGAGTTGAAGACCCACCAAGGCTTCTAGTTGAGACCCGAAGGGCCATACCTTAGGTGTGAGAGAAAAACTGAAATAGACAAGTCCTTACTTTGAAATGAATTCAAAGCCAAGCTCAACCCCAGATTGAATTAAAGTGATCTTCCTGTTAGAAACAAAATCAGCTCTCTCTGGAAATTGATCACATCCCCAGACTCTTAAGTAATCTGTGTAATTTTTGATACAAAATATCCTGTAGTCCAAAAAAGATTAAAGCATACCAAGAGACAAGATTTAATCACCAGAAACTAACAGAAAAAATAGACAATAAAAACAAACTAGGAATCTAGATACTGGAGTTACTAGACACAAATATTAAAGTAATCATAATTAAAATATTAAAAACTAATATCAAGATAAGTAATTTACCCAATAATTTTTACTATAAAAAGGAAACAAACATAGTCTAGGCCCAAATCATTAAGTAACTAAAATTAGAAGTCCCATAGATGTTAATAGTAGATCAGATAAGCTGAAGGAAAGAATAATGCAGTGCAGGAGAAGATAGGTCGGTAAGAAACACACAGACTAAAGCACAGGGAGAAAAGTGTGCACATTTCCAGGAAAGAATAGAAGACACACACATTGTGTGTGTGTATACATCATTATATATATATATACACACACACACACATTATATATATAATTATAATTATGTAATTATATATCTATATATGTATATCTATTAATTATATACTTACATATGATTATAATTTAAATATAATTATATACTTAATTATATTATAATTCCATTTTATACATGTGTGTCTATATATATACATACACACACACCACTTCTTCTTTATTCATTCATCCATCAAAGGATACTTGGGCTCTTTCCATAGTTTGGCTACTGTAAACGATGCTGCAATAAACATTGGGGTGCATATATCCTTTTGAGTTAGTGTTTCTGTATTCTTTGGGTAAATACCCATTAGTGCAATTAGTAAATCATCTGGTAATTCTATTTTTAATTTTTAAATAAGATTTATTTATTTTTAGAGAGAAAAAGAGCATGTACACAAGTGGGAGGGGTAGAGGGAGAGGGAGAGAATCTCAAGCAGACTCCCCACTGAGCATGGAGCCCAATGTGGGGCTGGGTCTCATGACCCTGAGATCACGACCCAAGCTGAAGCCAAGGCATTCAACTGACTGAGCCACCCAGGCGTGCCTCTATTTTTAATTTTTTGAGGAACCTCCATCCTGTTTTCCACAGTGGCTGCCCCAGTTTGTATTCTCACCAACAGTGCATGAGTGTTCCTTTTTCTCCACATCCTCACCAACACTTGTTTCTTGTGTTTTTGATTTTTAGCCATTCTGACAGGTGTGAGGGTTATCACCTCATGATAACTTATTGTGGTTTTGATTTGCATTTCCCTGATGATGAGTGATGTTAAGTATTTTTTCATGTGTCTGTTGGCCATCTGTATGTCTTTGGAGAAATGTCTGCTCATGTCTTCTTCTCATTTTTAATTGGATTATTTGTGGGTTTTTTGGTGTTGAGTTGCATAAGTTCTTCATATATTTTGGGTACTATACACTTTTCACATGTATCATTTGCAAGTATCTTCTCCCATTCAGTAAGTTATCCTTTGGTTTTGTGTTTTTTGTTTTTTTTTAGGACACAAAGTTTGCTTTAAATATTTTTTGGGGGGAAAGGACACCACACTTCTACTCAATTAAGAGAAACATTTTTACAGTCTTGAGGTCTTTTATTTTCTTTACATTTATCATGCCATGAATTCATAGGGACTGGGTTCCAGCAGTTCGGGCTCCTTTCCATTGGTTCTCACAAAGTGCGCTTCTCTGGGTGGGGCAGGCTGGCGCTTCAGTTGAACCCAAGTACCTTTCTTTTTGGCTTCCTTCTTTTTCTGATCATTTTCCTTCACATGCTTCAGGAAGCTATCTCCTCCCTTGAGTGTTTAATATGCTCAGTGCGTACATTAATTCTCTTGGCAAGAATCTTGCCCTTAACTTGTTTGTTTACAACAATGCCAACAGCATGCTGAGTAACATTGTAGACTCTTCCAGTTTTACCATGGTAACATTTGTGGGGCATTCCTTTTGGAACAGAGCCCATTCCCTTGATGTCCACAATATCACTTTTCTTATAGATGCGCATGTATGTAGCCAAAGGAACAACTCCATATTTTCTAAAAGGCCTAGAGAACATATAGCGGTACCTCTCCTTTTTCCCTTTGTGTTGGTCATTTTGGTGAATTGCTGGAAGATGGCAGTTCCGGCCGAAAGGTATCCTTTAATTTTGTTGGTTGTTTCCTTTGCTGTGCAGAACCTTTTTATTTCGCTATAGTCCCAATAGTTCATTTTTACTTTTGTTTCCCTTGCCTCAGGAGACATATCTAGAAAAATGTTGTTACTACCAACGTCAGAGTGATTACTGCCTGTGCTCTCTTCGAGGATTTTTATGGTTTCAGATGTGGCCATTAAAAATTTCTTGAGCCCAGGCTATGTGTGAGATGTTTTATTGGATTTGTGGAATCAAAGCTTTAAAAACCACGGTCCTGATGTTGAAGAGCTTCCAGTCTAGCAGTAACAAGGAATACATACAACTAACTGTAATGTAGTGGGATGAACACAGTAGTAGAGGTGTGGATATTCTGCTCTGGACACACCAAGAGCAGATTGGAAGTATCACTAAGTCAACTTTTAGAGACCTCAGTATTGAGATGTTTCACTAGCTCTTTTCCCACCTCAAAACAGTATTTTAAAAACCTTCAACATACTCTTCATTCCTCTTACACTATACCCACCTCCCTCATTGCAACTACACTGCCTCACTAGCAATAAAAAATGGAAAAAAATAATTAAATTCTTAAATAATCTGTAAAATAAAGAATAGTGGAAAGTTCCACAGAGACAATTGTGTCACTGAAGTGTTAGAATTGTTCTTGATATGATGCAGACCAAAAGGAAGAGAGACATGATATATATTACAGTTCCAGTAAAGCATTTGACACAATATTTATCAAAACTGGAATGAATTAAGATAAATTTTTGGTTGATCAGTCAGCTTTAGAAATTTTAAACCTCATCTTTTCCAAAAATAATAGTAATAATAAAAACATGACAGTGGCAGATGAAGAAGAAATTTGCAAAATTCCACTGGGCTTGGCATTAAGTTCTATTTTGTTTTGAATTGATTTTGGAAATTAAAGTTGCTAGATAAAATCCAATAGACTCTATTGACAAATTGCTAGAATTAAAAGAGAGTTCAGCAATACTATTATAAATGCTTTTAATGTATAAAGTTAATTGCATTCTACATCAGAAGCCAAAGTTAATGTAATTAAAATATATAATATTTAATGTATATATTTTAATATATATTAATATAAGTAATTTTTATTCCTACATATCTTATGGTTTTTGGTGCAATTGTAAATGGGAATGATTCCTCGATTTCTCTTTCTGCTGCTTCATCATTGGTGTATAGAAATGCAACAGATTTCTCTATGTTGATTTTGTATCCTGTGACTTTACTGAATTCATGTATCAGTTCTAGCAAATACCATATGATTTCACTCATATGTGGAATTTAAGAAAGAAAACAGATGAACATAGGGGAAATAAAAAAAAAAAAAGAAGGAGGCAAACCATAAAAGAGACTCCTAACTATAGAGAATAAACTGAGGGTTATCAGAGGGGGGGGGGGGGGGGGGGGGGGTGCTAAATGGATGATGGGTATTAAAGAGGGTACTTGTGATGAGCACTGGGTGTTGTATATAAGCGATGAATCACTAAATTCTGCTCCTGAAGCTAATATTACTGTATGTTAACTAACTAGAATTTAAATAAAAATTTGAAACATATATATGTGTGTATATATATAATATATATAATACATATATATATACATATATATAATTTTTAACTATAAAATGCTAGAAATCTAGAAATTAGGAAAAAATATAAATTTTTAAATTTATTTTTTATTTTATTTTATTATGTTCTGTTAGTCACCATTCATTACATCATTAGTTTTTGGTGTAGTGTTCCATGATGCATTGTTTGCATATAATACCCAGTGCTCCATTCAATACATGACCTCCTTAATGCCCATCACCGGGCTAACCCATCCCCCACCCCCCTCCCCTCTAAAACCCTCAGTTTGTTTCTCAGAGTCCATAGTCTCTCATGGTTTGTCTCCCCCTCCGATTTGCTCCCTTTCATTTTTCCCTTCCTACTATCTTTTTTTTTTAAACCTATAACGTATCATTTGTTTCAGAGGAAATTTAATTAAAAGACTTTAGTAAGCAAAAAATTGAGAGCTATACCATAATCAGGGATTTAATTCTCTCTCAAGTTAATCTACAAACTCAATGCAGTTTTAAGTTGTAATTCTAAACTGTATATGGAAAAGTAAGCAAGAAATGTAAAAAGAATTGTAAAAAATATTACTAGAAAGAAGAGGAAGGTAACAACTTATTGGATATCAAGATTTATTATAAAGCTGTAGTAATTCAGACAATAAGGTATTTGCACAAGGATTGACAAATAGAGTAGAGAATCCAGAAACACACACACACACGGAAACTCACTGTAAAGCAAAGATGGCATTGCAGATCAGTGGGAAAATATGAACTATTTGCTAAATGGTTCTGGAACAATTAGTTATATGTGAGGAAAAAAATAATTGGCTCCCTGTTCACACCATATATAAAAATAAATTCCAGCTGGATTAAAGACCTAAATGTGAAAAGCAAACACTAAGTTATGAAAAAAATATATTTGTATCCACAGGGTACTATTTCTTAAACTCAAAAAAAGTCATACCATAAATTAGCAGATTGATCAATTTGAATCCATTAATATTTAAACATTTTTGTACACTTAAAGATAATATTAAAATATAAAAAAGTTGAACTACAAACTGAAGGAAGATACTTCACAATACATATCACAGATAAAGGTCTCCTAGAAATAAAAAAAAGAAAAAAGAAAGGAAGGAAAGGAAAGGAAAGCCAATAAAAAATTATCACAAGATATAAACTTGTGCAAGAGGAAACAATAACCAACAAAAATATGAAAATATTCTTGCTCTCATTAGAATTAAAGAAATGTAATTAATCCCACAGTAAGAAACTCTTTCCCATTTATCAGATTCATCCATATTAAGATGCATGACAATACCAGATATGGGTAAAGATGAGGAACAAGAGAATCTTATATTCTGCTTGTAGGAATTGAAAAATTCACTTTGAAGAGAAATTTGGCAATAGCTTGTAAAGATGAATACACCCTAAACCAAGCAACTCCACTCTTAGCATATAACCTAGAGAAACTCTCCCCATGCAAAAGAAGAAATGCACAATCATGTACAAAGCTTCAGGGTTTTTAATAGCAGATCGTTGGAACTAAATGTCAGTTAACAAAAGAATAGGTAAGTGAATTTTGATATCACGCAGAGACTTATAGAACAGTAAAAAATGAAGGAGTTAAACCTCTCTCTTCCAACATGGAAGCGTTTCAGAAATCATGAATCTCAATCTCAGCAAATAATATCAAGAAGTAATAAAAAGCAAATTATAGAATACATTATGATGTCATCTATTTAGATTTAAAAGCATACAAACAAAAGTGTATATTGCTTAAGGATACATTCAAATGTATAAATAAATCCGTGGACTAATAAGCAACAAATAATGGTTACATCCAAGAAGTGTCAGGAGTTGAGATCTGAGATGGTATATAAAGACTTTACCTGTATTGGTAATGTTTCATGTATAAGGCTGGACAGCTAGTAGAGATGTAGATATTTGCTGCACCTGAAGTTCCTGGGCCTCTAATAAGTGAATAAATACAGTTTCAAACTGGGCAAGATTATGCTACAAAAGACAACTATTTGCAAATACATTTGGGCAACTGTGTGTGTATGTGTGTGTATATATACACACACACTGAAAGAGAGACTAAAATGTAAATTTGGAAGAAGTTGATAACATCTGGAGGGAAAATAAACAGGAAAGAATTTTGAATTTAATAGAATGCTTTTCAGTTACCAAACACTATGTCTTGGGTTTCTAAGGAGGACATATGGCAAAGAGTTAGACCCTTCTCTCCTGTGGAATGATTGTGTGATGTTCACTGATGTTCTCGGGGAAGACGATGTGTTATCTCAATCATAACGTATTTGAGTGGATACAGTGACTCACTTGTTTAGCTGTTTCCTTGGTGTTTGACAGTTAGTAGGTTTTCAATGAAAATGTGCTAAATTAACACACACTGCTGGGCCCACCCTCAGAGTTCACCATTCAATAAGATTGAAAATTGAGAATTTTTCCCTTCTAGCAAGTTCCTGGGTGATACTGATACTGCCAGTCCTAGAACCACTCCTTGAGATCCACTGTTTCAGATATTCTAGTGCTTACATAAACTTTCCGTAATAGTCCAAAAGATTAAAAAAAAAAACAAAACAAAAACCCTATACCTTTTTCTAATCCTGTAAGTAATTCTAATTATCTTTCATACGAAAAGAAGATGCTTTCATGAGTCTTTCTCCTTAGATCAGGAAATGAGAGTGTCAGAGGTCTTAACAATGATTAGTCCAGAGAATAAAGAGGAGATAAACTCTCTAATGCATTCAGGTGTGGCTGCAATCCTTGCCCTTGGAGGAGGGACAGGTAGGACTGGGGTCGTCCACTTATGCATAAATCCTCGGCATCGTATATGACACCGTTGACTTAACCACATCATTTTGAAACTCTCTCATGCTTCAGACCCTCAGATTTATGAACATCCTACTTCCCAGGTTTCACATCTGTTTCTGTGTCCTTCGTGAGTTTCTCTGTCTCACTGTGCCTTCAAAAATGAGGTCTTCTTTATTTCCAATTCATGTCCTTACAATGTCACTGCAAAGTGATTTTCTCTACTACTATCAGGTCCTCTTTCCTATTTATGTGAAAATAACTTTAAATCTCTCCCTTTGAGCTCACCCTTTGTGAATGCCCATATATCCAAACACCGCCAGATTTCACATAGTATTTCAAATTAAACAGAATGAAAATTAAATTTATTATTTCTCCAATCTTCCTATTCCCACCCACCCAAATCCACCTGATTTTTCTTGCATCTTTTATCTCTCTTATATTGGGGGGTAGTATGTATAGTATTTACATGCCACAGGCATTGGATTGAAACTGTTGCTTGATGTTAAGCAAATTACTTAATATCTCTTAGATGCTTATTTTCTCTTCCATACATGGAGTTTAAAGTAGATCCTGCTTCATACATTTTATTTTGTGATATAGCAGCAGCATCAGAGAACATGCTATAAAGGCAGGAGGGCCCTATTATGGACCTACTGTATCACAAACTCTGGGGTAGGGCCTTGTAATCTGTTTTTGACAAGCATCCACATCCAGGTGATCCTGATGCATGCTAGAGGATGAGAACCACTGGTCCAAGGGAATTATCATACCATTTATCCAAGCACCTAAGCCAGAATTCTGGAAAATCATCTTTCTTTCCCACATATAGTCGAATTCATTGGTCATCAAGTCTCCTCAAACTAATTTAAATTTCTTATTTTAGCTACTTTCCATTCCCATGTTCACCATCACCATAAACGCTCAAACAGATTGTTGCAATACCTTTCTAGTATCATCTAACTCCTCCTTTACGAGGCCATGACTCAAGGGATTTATTTTTTAGTCTAATCATGCATTTCCTTTGTAAAAAACTCTTCCTGGACAGAGCCCAGACTCCGTAGCATAAAGTAAACAGTCCTTCGTGACTAACTGGGGAATAAAATGACACCTTCCTCCATTCCTGACAAGTTCCCTCTCAGCTCTTGCCTCTTCTCTCCAGACTTCCCTCCTTACAGAGTTGGTGTCTCCCAGGCTTGGCATAAAGTAGCAATTCCTGCAGGGCAGAGCCATGACTCTGCGATATAAGTTTGGTGTATTAGCGTGGCGTGTGGACTGTCAAGTTGGGCACACCCAAATTCACCCTCACTTTTCCCTTTTAATATCTCTGTGACCCTTGGGTAAATTATCTAATCTTCCTGTGCTTCCGTTTCCTTGTTTCTAAAATGAGCACGTTAATAGAACCCAAGGAATTGGGTAACCATGAACATTAAATGGGTAAAGACCTGTACTGCGTCTATCATACTCTGTTCTCTAGAGCAATTGATCAGTGCATGACATTTCTGTTCTCTCCCATCCTTATCATCCTAGGCTCTCTTGGTCTGCACAGGCTGTGTGAGCGCTGCCATGGATATCTGTTTCTTTAATACTTGGGGTACACCATGTTGGGTTATAAATACTTTATTTGGTATTGGACTCTGTTCCGTATTTGCTTAACAGCATCCATTCCCCTTCCTTATGGCACTCTAGCTGCTCAGAAAATTATCTGTCACCCAGTACGTGTAGTTTTGGTGAGAGAGTAATTCCAGATTCTGGCATCCTGCCAAGGGAGCCAGATCCTTTTTCTTCCCAAGACAGAAAATAATAATATCAGAGCCAGCAGATAACCTAAACTCAGGCACTCTAGGTTCTCTGTGAGGACTTTAACTCTTACCGGCGAGATGTGACAAGAGATGTGACAACGGGGAGCCCTCAGTCCTTTATCCCAGCTCTTTCCAACTCCTGAATGGTGGAGTTTCCCTTTTTGGACATGCAGAATCCTTGCTTGCTGACTTGTCCAACAGGGCCCTCCTCATTTCCATCAGTGCTATGACTCCCTGGAGAGTCTTCCAATAAAACCACAGTCAGTTTCTGCTGATTACACCCCAGAGGACTGGTGTGTTCTACTTTTCTTTGATTTATTCTTTTTTATTTATTTATTTATTTTTTTACATTGGCGTGAAACACAAGGCCCAAATCCTTTTGCGATTAGAGGAAAGGCCATCATTTAAGAAGGGCTTATGTGAGCCCTTGTGAAAATGCCAGTGTTTTCAGGTTTAGAATTGTGTACACAATTTGTAGGCAGTGCATGACCTCGATTCTCTCTCTCTAGCTCATGTTGATTAAAAATTGTTTTTTTAAAGCAGATTTTCATTGCAAATGAAGACGGAAGCATCGTTAACTATATTTATCACTAACAGCCCTTACTTGCCAGCGATTATCAATTAGTGAAAACAGATTTTAAGGATTAAAACAATAACATACAGTATTTATCCTCCAAACCATACTTCTCATTAAAAAGTCTTTCCAATTGGCCTATAAAGGGCAATGTTGTCTTTTCTCTATGTGGAAAGAGAAGGCTTTCAATTTTGCACCATATTTGTGTCTCTCTTCATAATTACCCATGTGTAAAATGTTTCATTTCATGCTCATGCTTTTTTGTAGTACTCAACAACTGAAAAGATCATTTGCACTCGTAATCTACAGACCCAATACTTGGTTATCAAATCTTGCTGTCTCACATCCATGATAGGTACAGTATAGACATCATCTTCCTGTGACTTGTTTTTAAAAGGCGTTTTAGTATGGGCACTGAAAAAATATTTCTCTTGTAATGTTATCCTTTGTGTTAAACAATATTCTCTGCAGTAAGAGTATGCATGACCACTTGAAGAAACAAAGAAGATATAATCACTTTAGTAACAATCTATGACCAATTTTAATTATTCAAATGAATACCTATACTAGGACATTTTAATTATGCTTACTTTGCTCAAACTTAAGCTGTCCAATTTCACTCAATTAGTCTCCAAAAATGCCAACATGAATTTATCTCTATTAATTTATTCAGTTAATATATGTTGTGCTCTTTATGTATACCAAGTTCTGTATTAATTCCTGAGACAGTGGTTAAGACCAATAGTCCCTGGGATGTGCCCTAATTTAGGGTACAGAATGGGGGAAAGACTTAACTCCTTGCGGAGGTTTCTTATGGTCCTTGCTGCAGACAGCAGGGGTGTGGATCAACTGGAAGCCCAGTCCTCGGATCTCCTGTTTTCAGTGTGTGCCTGGGATCTGATCTCAGGTGTGTCTTCCCCCCCCCACCCCCCAATGTGTATATGCAACAAGTTTAATGCTGTTGACATTGACCAGAAATTCAAAATGACAGAACCGGAGGTACTGCAATCTGGAACTCCTAACTTTTGTAAACTGGTGAGAATAGTGGAATGCACAGAGTCTCTACTTAACGACTTCTCCATCTTCTCTTATAGACTCCTCTGCTCAGCCATTCAGCAATAGGATATGTATTAGACAACTAACATCTGGTCTGAATATCTATTAGGACCATATGCTTTCTTCTGCTATATTATCATCCTAGAATAGATTAGGGGAAATCCAAACCAAATGGGGATTTGGGGGAATTTTCAAGGGTCACTTAATAAAGTAATTTTGGTTTTTCTCTTTGCAAAGAACATGGCATACCATAGAGGCCATGTAGAGACCTAAGCGCAGTCTCGTGGCAGAAATAACCTGAATAAATAATCATCCTAATCATAAACATTTTCCTCACAACTTTCAAATGGGAAATAGAAACTGTTAATTGTCACAGCTACAAATGGATGTATCCTGCTGGGATTTTACTGGAAAGATGACGTTCTATGGAATAGCCTTGTCTTCTAAATGAAAACCAGTAGCTTTGGATCTGGCTTTGTTTCCCCCCTTTGCTGATAATATTCATGGTGCTTTTGGGACTGCCTTTGTTCCTGTACCATAAGGATTTCTTGATTTATGGTTGCTAGATCTTCATGGCCAAATGACAAAGGGCTAAGGTTTGATTGCATAAAAGCAAGCGCTAACTAATGTTCTCCAAGAATGTGTTCTGAGAGTAAAGTTCAGTTCATTTGGTTTTGATTTTACAATTAGAGCATACGATATTTGGCTTTGAGAATGTGTTTCACTTCAAAATTCTATCAGTGAAATAGATTTTTATCTCGATTTTAAGACTTATTATCTCTACTCTTTTAAGAAATTAGATCCACACAGAATTAACAATTAACGTAGGGAACGTGAGTTATGGTAACTAGAAGCATAAAATTAAATTGATACTTAATTCTTGACATTCATAACTAGTCAGGGATCATCTGAAATTTTATCATCGAGAGGATTTAAAGTGGATTAAGAATACATTTTGTTAAAATAATTATAAATCAGGTCTAAATAGATTATACCTGCTAGGTGTAATGTCTGTTTAAGGCCTTGGTTTATTTTTTATCATTTTTTGAGTTCTCACATACATTTTGAAACTCTTGACATAGCGCAAACATCAGCACAGAGGCAGGTGGGAGACTATTTGGTTCCATCTTTGCCTTAAGTTTACTGGTTAAGGCGGGTTGTCTATAGCCACAAAAGCTGTTTCTCAGCTGCCCATCTGTGTGACTTTGCATCATGAGTGCAGAACTACCTTTGAACCCATTTCATTTTGAGAGGCTTACATTTATTTAATAAAGGATTTCCTTGGTACGAGCAGGACCCTGATGATCAACAGCCAGTGATTAATTCCTTTAACGAGCTCTCCAACCATTTTGTACAATTTTAAATTAAATCCAAGCCGCTGGCAATATTCTACTCTTTTCTTATTCTCTCTTCGTCCTCATGCCTCCCCCTTGTCAAACCTTCCCATTTCCACTAAATAATAATATTCTCCCAGGTATGCATTTTTAAGAATTTAGGTTTAGGGATTACTAGATGACAACTTATTTAGGGTTATGTTGCTGTTAATATCTAGTATGCCATTACAATTGATAATAGCATTACAGTCCTAAGTAAGGAATGAATGAATAACTTCCAATTGAGAGAATAAAGTGAATTTCATCAACAGAGACAAATCGCCAATGAAAGCATCTTGATGGATGTTTGTATTAAATTAGGGGAGGTCTCTATTAAAGATAAAGGGATAAGAGAATAGGAAAACTGAGTCATCTAAAGCTACTGATCTCCAACTCAGGATCTGACATCTAGAACAACTTTTTAATAAAGTATGTAAAACATTTAAAACATGGATATTTTGTCACTAACAATGAAGACAACGATGTTAAATTTTCAAAGTCCATTTTTTTCTTTTTGTCTGAATAAATATGTAAAATACATCTATATCCTAATTAATATATCTATAAATTTTCATTGATAAGATTATATTTTTCTTATCAGGTAGCAAAAAAAAAATACTATCTATGGCTGTCTCAATCAGTGGTGACAGGACAAAGATGAAAGGTAAAGTTTGAGTCAATCATGAAGGTGTGTTTGATCAATATAGATTCAAATGTTCCAAGCAGTTTTATAGCTAATAAAACTTATCTCTGATGATTGGTAAAACTGGTTATTTTAAAGAAATAAGTTTGGTATTTTAAATATTATGATGGCAACCCATTATGGATCTCAAAGTCAATTAAACTGGTCATAACCAACTCTTTTATTTTTAATGAAACATAACACAACAATACAGAACAGTGTAGAAATGAAATAATGAGAGTGAATTGCAGTCAGTAAGGGTAATTGGTGTTTTACGAAATTTTAGTTTCAGGATATATGTTATCCTCACACAAAACGTAGGTTCATATTGACTCACAAAGTGAAATATACATCTTATTGTGAGCTATAGTGAAAATGTTTAAATGCCACTGCATTAAGCAGTTAATGAGCCTTGCCTTTGTCCCTCAAAGTTAAAAGCTATAAAAGTGTTGGAAGTGACTTCAGACAGTGATTGTGGGTTACAAACTTTCACTGAGTGACAAAACTGTTCCAAGTAGTTTTATGAGAAACTAAACAGCAATCAAGAAGAATATGCTTCAGTCATAATGGTACAATGAATGTCATTTATCTAAATATGGAAAATGACAACAGACGTTCTTGTCCATTAATATAATCTACTCTAAGCCAAGAGTTGAATCTGTTTTCTATTTTCAGCTAAAATCAAACAAGCCATAGTAGATAATATATTCTACATTTGAAAATTAACAGAGCTAACCTTTTCATCATACTGAGAATATTAAAAACCTACATAACCTTTCACTTCTCACATGTTCTGAATTCTGTTTGTTTCTGTGTAATCTATCAAGAGGCATATCATGTCAGAAAAAGGAATAAGAAAACATATCAATCAGATGTTTTGTTTCAAAGTAGATACAAACATCAAAATTGTAAACAATTTTAGTTTTTAGTTTTTTATTTCTCAAAATTTATATACATATGTATATGTGCATATGTATATATTGGTTTTAGATCTGCTTGATGTCAAACTATATCTTTCAGTCAGTATCATGTGTACAAAAATTCAAAAATTTTTCTTTACTCTGTGGTTAAGGATTATAGATATAGAGTCTGTCCTATAATCTTAAATTGCATTTAATTTTAACCTCAGTGAGGTTTATTAAATGGTCTAGTGGATGTCACGTGATCCTCAAAATTTTTGTCATACCCTGTGATTTGTAATAAATAACTCAAATAGGAATTATAAATGTGTTGCTTTGGTATCTACTACCCTGAACCCAGTCTTTCTTGCACCATAGTGTTTTAATTGTTTAAATAAAGACTGCCCAGAAATCTTACTACATGTAAAATGTGAGTCAGATTTCACTTTGGGAAAACACTGGAAATGAAATAGAAAACATTCAGGTTATTTTTATAAAATAAAAAATAGTGTACTTTTGCTTAAAATATGATGTCTGCAAGTAAATATATAGCTTTAGCTTTATTAGTTTTGAGTTAGTTACATGCTAAATTCTATTCCTGAAATTCATGAAAAGTGAGATTTAGACTAATAAATAACTGATATCTTCAAGAGCATGTAGTCACTACATAGAAGAGTCTTTCTTAACCTTATCTTTGCAGGCTGTGAATCAAAGAAACCCACTCTTTAAAAATACACATTGGTTTGACTTTTAGGAAGGGACAGCATCTTGTAAACTCTGCCTAAGGGGGTAGCTGTCTCAAGAATGGTGGGAGAGCCTCTTACAAAAAAGGTGAAACCACATACCCCTAGATGAAATCCCCATTGGATTTAATGAAAATAAAATTAGGCATAAATATAGAGAAATGGGGAGAACATTAGAATTTTTAGAGGAATTTATATATTCTTGTGAGGTTTTGTATATTCTCAAATTTCCATCCTTTTATTTTTATTAAGGAAATCAATGCACCACTGTGGTTAAAAGTGAAGGCTCTTGAGTTACAATGGTGGAGGTTCAGCCTTAGCTTTTCCACTTAAAAACAGCAGGACCGGGATGTTTTTAACCTTTCTTATCCCATTTTCCTTGTCTGCACTATGAGGATAATGTAAGATCTACCACAAAGGGCTGTTTTAAGAATTTAGTAAGACAAGCTGTGTAAAGTGCTTAGCATAGTGCATGGCTCATACAAAGTGTTTAATAAATGTCAATACTGATATGTTTTCTTTTTTTTTGATATGTTTTCTGATTAAATAATAAATGTTGGTGAAAATGCAGATATATACCAAGATGAAAATAACCATATGACCGTCACTCATAATTCATATATTCTGAAGTAACAATGCTTCATTTCCTTTGTAATATATTTAGTGTGTGTATACATATATATTAAACTAGAATATATATGTGTGTGTACATTTATTTCCACATTTATTTCCATGTCTATTTGGAAATGAATAGTATATGTAACTTGTATGTGTAATTTTTTTATATTATCTTGTTTTGATCCAAGATTTGAAGAGAATTCTATGTGCTACTAGGCAATAAAAGATGCCTTATAGTTTAGACTTGAAAAATGAGACTAGTTCAGGTGTGTGTGCGTGTGTGTGAGTTGCTCCTCACTGTTGCATTGTTGGTAGGATCCTGAAACCCAAGCAGTGTTCTTGCTAACTATGTGAAAGAGAATAACAACATATCCTGAAATTATCTCATTCAGATAAAAACAGTAGTCTTATGTGACCACCCCCTTTACGCACACACACACACACACACACACACACACCCTAGCCTCACCCCGTGATGCATGAACACTGGTTGCTATTTTGGACTCGGGTACCTGCAGCGCCTTCAGCGTCACTTTTCTTCCATTATTTTGTATTTGGCTCCAGTCTGCAGTTTTAAACTTGGCTTAACATAACCGTTCCCATCCCATTTTAATATGATGTATATATGTTTAATCTTTTCAAAGATTACTCTAAAACACTGATTTGCCCAAGTCCTGTCTCTCCCACCCTTCCTTCCTTTTGACATTATCCACCCTGCTGCTGCCATTTGCATGTCCTCTTCGTCTCGCTATACTTGTATCAGATTTAATTTTTCTGCAAAAACCAGAATGAATTCCCATATCTTCTGTGAAGTTTCCCAGGTCCTTGATGATAGTCTCCTTCACTGAATGCCAGTATAAACTACTGGATATATCATTCACTTAGCAATTAGACTTACTTGTTAATGGGATCGTCATTTAGAATTGGGAAGTATTTGGGACTCCTTACCTAACTTGGAGGAGTCCAGTTAGAAACTGGAAATGCATATATGTTTCCTATTGTTCCTATTGTGAAATACTTCTTTCTTTATTAAATCCATTCGCTCTATAGATTATTTTGATTTGCCATTTTCCTAGTTGATATAAGATTAATAAAATTTCAACAATTGTCATATTGATTGACTTGTACTTCCAAAAAGAAGTGAAGACCCAACTAATGGCACTAGGGTCCAATTTTCTAGTTAGGCCATTATTCATAACTACTTTTTGGTAGAATAATGCAAAATGTCAAGAGTTCACAAGAGAGATGATCTCCAAGTTAAAGATAAAATTATAGCAACGGGGTAATTTCTTGAACTTTTTTAATAATGTTATCCATACCCTCATGACAGGACATGATTGTAAAAGTCTGAGGTGAAGTGAAAGAGAAGAAAGTGAATAGAATCAATTGAATTTCCTGTGAATCTGCCAAGCTTAGTCTTTGTCTAGGTATAGATAACTCCAGGGCTAGAGCGTTTGAAAAGGGGGTTCTAACACTGGCAATACCACCTAGTGTTTCTATTTTTCTTCTTACATGTCCTGTCTTTGATACTACTTTATGCATCACAATGGTAAGAGCAGAGACTCCTTCATGTTAAATGTTTAAAAAGTTGATAATAATACCAATGTCATAGTATATGGCCTGATTTGACAAGAATATTTTGCCAGTTTTTTTAAAGATTTATTTATTTGTTTGTTTGTTTATTTATTTATACAGAGAGAGAAAGCAGGGGTGGGAGAGGCTGACAGAGAGAATCTCAAGCAGACTCTCCGCTGAGCACTGAGGCCAACACAGGGCTTGATCTCATGACCTCAGGATCATGGTCCTGAGCCAAAACCAAGGGTCAGACACTCAATCAACGGAGCCACCCAGGCACCCCTATTTTGCCACAGTTTTAAGAACATATATCTGGTGGAAAAATGAGTGTACCAACAACGTGGGTGCACAGCAATGCTCCAGTGATCATGATCCTGTTAAAATATTTCCATCCTGATTTAAAATTGCATTTATATACTTAGAACAGTTTTTCACAAGTTGGGACAATTTTGACCATACCGGAGTATTTAGCAATGTTTGGAGACATTTTTGGCTTCACAACTGGAAGATGCTACCAGCATCTAGTGAGTAGGGGCCAGGGATGCTGCAAACATTGTACATGCATAGGACCTGACCACAAGGAATCATCTTGTCCAGGTGTATAGGATGCTGAGGCTGAGATACCCTGGCTTCGAGTTTCTAGTGGAAGTATAATTTTCTTGGTGGGTTCTTCAGCATCAGAGAATGGGCCTCTCGTTAATTTTGGGAACAAAGCTTCCTGAATGTCCTTCAGGATAAGACACCAGAATAAAAATTGCTCCAGGAGCTAGATATATATTGTATTCCCACAGAAGGTTATGAAACACTCTCACCAACCTGTTGGATGCGCGATAGGAGAGCTGCCTCTCTCTCCATAAATATTCATCACTATGGAAACCTCCCCACATCCGTGCACTCCTATAACCTTAAATGGCAAGTATGTATTCTATAAGGATGGTGAGGAAAAGAAGCAGATGAAGTCTTCTATTGGCATTCTATTGAATGTTTGATTAGAAATTCTAGACCAGTGTTTTTTAATCCAGGCTATTGATTAAGATCTCCTGAGGAAACTTCACAAATGCTGATGCTCAGGCCCTCCCACCCCCAAACAACTAAGTGAGAAATTGTGATGCTGGGACCCAGGCACGACTAGCTTTTTAAAAAGCTTCCCAGCTAATTGTAAGTGAGAATAAAGGCTGAGAACCATTGTTCTAGCCTTGATCAGTAACGTTTTGCTTGAAAAAAGAAAAAAAGGCTGGCCCCAAATCTTTACAAATTAATGAGTTACATGCTCCCAATTCAAGAGAGATGTTCTAACTGTCACTTCATTAGCATCAAGGTGAACACTGAGTTTTAGGATCAGTATTTGAAGAATCTTTTAACAGCTGGGCAAAGTGCTGGGGGTGGGGAACTGCTCCGATTCCTGTGCATCTTCATATGTAAGAGGAGCAAAAACGGAATGGTTTCTTACTGTACTTCAAGGGCAATACCAGGTTTTGACTAGAATGGAGTTATAAGACACATAATGCAATGAGAAGTAAAATTTGAATTCCTCCCTAAAAATTTCTACAAGAAGGGGAAATGGTGTAAACAAGCCATCTGTGTTGTGATGTGAAACACATTCCCTAGCCGTGGCCCTCGCAGGATGCCTTTATTATCTTCAAAAAAAAAAAAAAAAAAAAAAAAAGGAGGGGAACTTGCTGTGGGACCAAAGGCAGCAGGAATTCTGATCAACTTGTTTTCTAAATACACACACAATCATTCCTGCAAGGAGATGAAATATTCGAAAGTCAGGCAATGGATGAATTAGTATAAATCTAAGAATTAAATAAAATACAGTATTGGCAAAGCAGAGCTTCGATGCTGCTCTACATAAACACAAAGATGAACCGTTAAATTTAGAAATGAACAGATTCAAATGCAGTTTGTCCTTTTTCTATCTATAGTATGAATCCTTCTGATCATGTACTGTACATTTGATGGAAGCATGTGGCTGTGGCAAATGTCCCCCAGGAACAGATCCAAATCAGAAGTTCAATTTGCTTCAAGCTCTTTAAAATGTTCCAGGGGTGCAAAGTGGACTGAGTTCCTCAAATTCCCGTATTATCTTTTAAAACGTTGAAATATACAAAAGGTGGGGGTGGGGGAGATGTGCAACTTTAAAAAGCACAAGTTTGTTTTCTCAAAAACAAACATTTTATCTTGATTTTCAATGAGACAGATTGCTAATAGAAATCTAAAAATTATTTGCCCCATCTCCTAGCCCTGCAGTCATCCCTCCTCCTCCTTTGTCTTTTTCGTTGTCTAAGGTGTAGGGTGTCCTGGCGCTTTGGAGGTGGATCAGCCTGGGTGTGGATCCCAGATCCAGCTCCCATGAAACCTAGATTTCAGGAAGCTAGTTAACCACTTGGATCCTTAGTTCTTTCTTCGGTGAAATGGGGATACATCTGCCTCAATAGTTGTGAGGATTGCTTTGATGGCATTGAAATTGTATCATACTCATATAATCGAATGCTACTCAGCAATAAGAAAGATACATGCAAAACATGGATGAATCCTAAAAGTATTATGCTAAGTGAAAGAAGCCAGACTCAAAGGGCTGTATACTATATGATTTCATTTGTACTACACTCTGGAAAAGGCAAAGCCGTCGGGACAGAAGTTTCAGGGTGGGGATGGAGACTTCCTGCAGAAAGAAAGGAGAGAGCTTTTTGGAGTGATGAAAATATCCTGTAATCTTGATTGTGGTGGTGGTCACGTGGCCGTATATGTTTGCCAATTCAGAACAGTAGGACTAAAGTGGGTAAATTTTACTAGGTAAATTGTATGTCGATAAACTTAACCGCCCCCTGAAAGTAATGAATAGAAAGGTTAAAAACAAAATGAAGGTTAAGAAATTGGAGATGCCTTAGCATGATTGCCTATAAACATACTCTTGTCACTTCTCTTTGTTTCCCAGCCAAGTATTGTACAGATAGTCTACCTCTGAATGCAGTTCTTTATTGATTTCCTCCTTTACCTCTTGTCGACTGATGTTTGCTCTTTTGCAAAACACCAATGACCACTCTACTCTTAAATCCAGTGTTTTCTTCAATCTCTTTGATATTTTTGAAACTGTTTTTACAGTGCTTCCCCTTCTTGGCACCTTTTGCTTTGTAGACTTTGAGGAGCCAGGGTCTCTTCAACGGACTCTTTTTCCTTTTCTGCCCATGAATATATTCAATCCTCAAATTTGTGTATCCAGTCCATTTCCTTATCTTTGTTGCCATTTCATACCTGCTTTCTTACAATTTTAACCATAAGTGACTCCCAAACTTGTCCTTCTAGGTCTCTCTCTCTCTCTCTCCAAAGTCCAGAATCAGATTCAAATTTTGTTTACTTGTTGGGTAGCTCTGATTCAAAAATAATAAATTGTTTTCTAATCAAAAACATCCCAGAATTATTTATTGTTAATTCAGCACTGCCTCAGTGATTTTGTGTGTTACATTTATCATTTACATGGTATCTCATGATACTATGAATGTGTATAAACATCTTATTTCTAGAATTTCCATTCTGTTCCCATGATTCATAATTTCCTGAGCAAATAAATACCTCATTGTTTCTTACTATGGTGATGTTATATTTTTATTCTGATAATTCAAGTTCCCCTCATTACTTGTCTTTTTCATTCTTCTTTGTTAATTTTGTCCATGTATTTTTCCAGGTGAAAATTAGAATTATTTTGTGAGGTTTCCCATAAAGGGATTATGATTGATTGCATTACTTATATAAATTAATTTGAGGGCAAGTAACACCTTCACAGTATCTAATTTTTCTCTCCAGTAAAATTTTTATTTCTGTACTTATTTAAGTCTATTTCCTTCAGTAAAATGATATAGTTATCTTCATGTAAAAATCTGTTGATTATTTGGCTAAGTATTCTAATATTTTATGTTTTCCTGCTAGTTCCAGATAGAGTAACTCCACAATATTTTTGGACCTGATTTTTGCTGCTGTATAGGAGAGGAATTTCCTTTATTATCTCAATAGTATTTTAGTTTATTTTCTTAGCTGTTTTAATTATACAATTATATCATTTTTAAATACGAATGATTTCATCTATTTTCAAGGAATTTGCCTCACTCCCTTTTCTAGTCTTTTGTGATTTAATCAGAAATTCTAAAACGAGGTTCAGTAAAGTGGTGCTGAAACTCAACTTTGTCTTAGAATGATTTTTTTTTAATGATAATGCCTCTAGTACTCCCCATCAACAAATTAAGTGTTAATTTGAGATCTTAAAAACTCTCGTTAAAGAATTATCTATCAGTTTTTAGTTTACATGATTTTCTTTTTCTAATGAGGTATGTTTGGTTTTCTAAATACTTGTTTCTGTAACTTTAGAGATGCTTGTTTCCATTTCCCCCCTTTCACATGGTGAAATAAAGATTTATGATGGTGTGTGTTGGGGGGGAATAGGTGGTCTCATTGATAGACTATTTATTATTTAAGCCCCCAGAGCTCATACGATTACTTAAGGATGTAAATGTCATCAGAATCCAAAAATATTCACTAACAATGTGAACGCTTTCAAATTTAGTCCCTTTCTCATGAGCATATCTCATTATAATATTAATTTTATATATTATAATGATTTCAGACAGTAAGCATCAGACAATGCAAATCAATTGTAAAGTGAAACAGCAAATGTTGTAACATATATGATTTCATAAAATTGAGAAAAAAATGTTGAACAATTTCTAGAATCATACACAAATGCATTGATATAATTATACACAATCCATTAAATCTCTGAGAGATTTAAACCAGTACAGTGTGTGAAGAGGGAAACATCAAAACTGTTGATGACATTAAATGTATTTAAGAGAGAATGCTTTGACTCTTAGTGGATCAAAAGGCCCTTGGAAAATGCATGGAGCCCTCCAAAAATTTTACCTATTATGATAATTATGAAAATGTGACCATATAATTTTATTGGAGAAATACTAGAAAAAATTCTTAGTTTTTGATTCCTTTTTATTTTATTGTAGAAATTAGCTCATAGTTTCAATTAGCTATATTTTGTTAGATACAAGTAAAGACATTTTACAAATTTCTGTTTTTAGATAAATTCCCAATAAGCTTTTGATTTTTAAAAACTGAGTATAAAAGTATGGTTTCTGTTTTAACTGAATTGACTTCTAAAGATCAGTGTCTATTATCCTGGGATAATAAAGAACTTCTGGACACTAATTAATTTTCTAATATTGAAGCATCTGTACATTACTGGAATGAACCTTACTTGCTCTTGGTATATTATTCTCTTGACAGTCTTTAGGATACTAGTGTCTAGAATTTCATTTTTTAATTATTTGTTACATATTACTTTTAGAGTTGGAAAAAAACATTAAGACAAAATTTTTAAAAGATGGGCTAGTATAGGATAATTAGTATAGAATATACCAGAATAGTATTATTATGGATAATATGTTATATATTCTAGTATAGAATATATAGGATAATTTGTTTCTTTACTTACAAATAAAATTGGTCTGTAGTTTTTGTGTGTATGCTTTCCTTGTCTGGTTTCAGTATTAAGATCATACTGGCTTTGTCAATTGAGACACTTGCAACTTCTTGCAATTTTTAAACAGTACAGAAATTATCCTTCATATAAAAATTTGGAATAAATACCCTATAAAAATACCTAGAATTGTGACATTGTATTTAATAGTAATTTTTGATAACTAAATTTCTATAATTATTAAATTATTTAAATGTCTGCTTTCTTTAAATCAGTTTTGAAAATTTCTATTAAAATTTTAAGTTTTATAGATATATATCTATACTGCATTTCCAAAAATATATATCAGTGGTAAACTCTCTTATGGCAAATTTTGTGTAATTGTGCCTTCTCTCATTTTTTAATGACTAGACATACCAGTATTTTGTCTTTGTGCTCAGATAAGTGAATGTACTATGTGTACAATTTATATATTTGCTACTTTATTCAAAAATATTACATAGCATTCTTTATGAATGTATTTTTTAGCATTTGCCTTTAGACAGTATTGGAGATGATTTTTTTAAGTAAATATTTCAGAAATAACTATCAAGAACAAATAAACAACATAGAAAGTACAAGAGAAATTGAGATTGAAAAGGACAAAAACAGAAAGCCAACAGAAATAGAGACAAGTATTTGAGGGAGAAAATGAGAGGCAAGGTAAGGGCAATCCAACACAACTATGAAAATAATCCACGAAGAAGAAAAGCAAAGCCATAGAATAGAACAAATACTAAAAACTATCAATGAAGAAATTTTCTTGAGATAAAACAAACCTATTTATGGAAGGACAACCTGAAAAATTAGACCCAATATCGTCGACAACAAGTAATATTCCAACAAACTGTTGTATCTTAATAAGAAAGGGGTGGGTGTCAGCTTTGGATATCTGGATAATAAGACGAAGGAAACAAAAAAATTTATAAGGGAAAGAAAGTTAGATTGACCTTAGACTTTGTGACAAAACATTTTATATTAAAAAAAAAAAAAATGTAAGCCCAAGTTTTTACAGCCCAAATCACCTTCAATAAAATTCAGAGTCATGAACACATAAGAATTCAGAGGCTGTTGTTCCCAGTGGCTCTTCCTGAAGACTATAGACAGAAATATTTTACATTTACTAAGAAATGATTTGAGAAGCTTCTGCATAAGAACTGCTAGGAGTGTTTTAAAGCAGGAGAATCAAAGGATCCTTCACTACTACATTCTCAGGATGGCTGATAGCTGGGGGAAGGTATTTGGTAACTTGGAAGAAGCAAAAGAGCAATTCAATTTAGAAAACTATTCCATCAGTCAGATAACACTGAAGCAGTCTTCCTGACCTTTGCTAACCTACAGAACATAAAAGATGTTTATAAAGAAAAGATGGTGTCCCCCACAAGCAACCTGTCAAATCTAGTCACCTCTCCAGATTCATGGGCACAGGAGCAGACAAGTAGGATGATTCTTGTCAAATTGCAAGATGGAGAGAGTCCAGGAAGCTGCTTTATTTGGGGATGGTTTGTTCAAGGTTTTTATATCCCCAATTGGATATTGTGAGTAATTAATTGTTTGTGTTTTTTAAAATAAATACAAATATTTAGTATAACTCCCTTCGCCACTCCCCCCGCAAAAAAACTCTGTTTTCTTCCATTTAATGTTACAGAGGAGTCTGAAATTAACCTTACTTTATTTGTGTTGTAGATAAACATTTTTTGTTTTGCTTTGTTTTGCTTTGTTTTCTTCCTTTATCTTTTTAAATTCAGTTTTTTAAAACAACGACAATAACAGTAACACATCATCACGATCTATCTTGTAATCTAAGTGATCTGTCATGTGAGGAAGTCTTCTGAAAAGAATGGAGAGGACAGGACACCTTTTATTAATTAAAACATATATTCTTAATTCCATTTGTTCTTTACTCTGTAAACTGGCTTGTACCAATCATCATTTCTCTCATCCCATTTCATCACTCAATCCTTGCCCTTATATTCCCCTGAGTCTACACCAGGGCTGCTGAGAATTCTGGCTGGGAGAGAAAGGGAAGTCTTCCTCTGCCCTATAGTCTGGAATGGTTATAAATTCCTGGGCTCCAAACACAACCACCTAGCAGTTCTGTTTTCTGCTCATTTCTCTCCTGCATTTCCCTCAATGTGCATTCCCGTTGATGACTTGGCCTCCCCAAACCCACAGACAATGCAAACCAGCCTATCAAATTTCTGACTTATGAAAGACAACCGGCCTTACATCTGCTCCCCCATCTTTGCTTCTTCCCACATTTGCAAACAAGGAGATCTCCATCTTCCCAGGTGGGGCTGTTCCTTTCATCCGTTCTCACTCTACACACTTTCAGTCTCATGTCCAACAGCACGGTGTCTTCACTTACTGTCCGCGCATTGGCCATCATGGAATTTAGAGCTTCTGCCCAGGTATCTTTCCAGAGCTTCAGCATCCTATCTCCAATACCTGTTGGACACTTTCACTGAAATATTTCACAGGAAATTCAAATTCTAAAAACATCATAAATTTAACTCATCATCCCTCCCCACTCATCCAATCTATGTAGGTTTCCTCTCAGACTAGATGCATCACCACCGTCAAGTTACCCAAGCCAGAAAAACCCAGGTTGTCCACGACTCATCCATCTTCCTTATCATGTTTGTTATATAATAACACCAAATATTCTTGCTTACACCTCCTAATTGTCAGTAGGTTCCATCCACTTCTCTCCATTTTAGCATTTTCTTTAAGCACCATTTCAGGCCATTATTTTTCCTAATTATGACAATTTTCTCTTAGTTGGTCTCTTTGTTTCCATCTTAGCTGCTTCTAAATAGTTCTCCATATGGCAGCAGATGGTTTCAGAGCCACAAAATGATCATGCCACTCTCCTAAGCAAGTATTAATGGCTTTATATGGACCTCAAGGTAAAGTCTTCACTACTTAATGTGCCTCATGAGGCTGCTCATGTTCTGGCCCCTGTTTCCCTCTACCATGCCACCCTTGCCATGCCCAGTCACTGCCACCAGCTCCTGTCCCTGTCTGCTCACACTCCACATAGCCTATGGCCCAGGAAGACTGAACTATTGGTTCCTTGCTTTCCTTTATCCAGTCATTATCCTCTTGGACATCTATTGTCTTTTGCCATTTACCAAATCAACCCCTACTAATATGTTCGGTTTCATTTTACATGCCACATTATCTAGGACCTCATCTCTGACCAAGTGTATTTATTGGGCCATATCTCTCCCTAGACTGAATCTTTTTGGAGGCAGGAATTATGTGTGTCTTTTTTTTTTTTTTTTTTTACTGAATCTCCCAGAGACCACCAATGCCAGGATATACTAGGCACATAATAAATATTTGTTGAATCAATGAACCTCACTATAAGCTATTTTCCAAACACCTACTCATCCTCTTAGTTTTTAAAATGATGTATTCTTTGTCCTATTCTCAGTATTTCTTCATACAACACATTGTTTTCTCTTTATGAATCTACAAATAGGATGTGTCCCTGCCAGATGTGTCTTAATGCAGAATACATAGCTGTCCCTTGCGCTTGTCACTGTCCACTCAGATGACCAGCTCTATATCTGGGGAGAAGGCTGCTGTACATTGGCCCTAGTGTATCTTCAGGTTTCTGTTGGGATTTCTTTCATGATTCTGAATAACTGAGGTGGGATCCTCTCCTACTCTCCCAATCTGGTTCTCTTGAGTCCTTGAACCAGTAGAGTACATCAAAAATCACAGTTCCAAAAATGTAACAGCCAAGACTCCTCCCCTTGATATCTAGAACCTTCCCTGTGACTATGACTCTCATCAGACAGCCTGCCACTATTCTGTCCCAGTCTTACTTCCCATTGCACTGTGGCCTAGAAGTTTTTGTCTCTTGAAGAATGTAGAAAAAAATAGTGGAAAGTTATGAGAAGGATACATTGGACTGATAGCCTCAATTTTCACATGTTTGATAGTAAAACATCCATAGAATTAAAAAAAAATTAGAGCATAGTTCTCTGAATCAGGAGTCAAAGTATGCTGCTGATGGTATTTGTTGGGGGTGAGAAGTTCCCTGCCCTTTTTCCAGGTAAACTGTTAATGAAGCAAAGCTGGATATGTTATAAAACGAAATATGGATCATTTTTACTCCTCAGTCCAGCCGCTTTAATGTCATATTTAGTTGAAATCTGTGACGGATTCTGGCACTCAGTTGCCCACCAATCTTAATGTTGGTATTAAGGGAATTCCTTTTTCCATTCCCTTCTTAATTATGTAATTTTGAAGTAGGTGGCTTTCAAATAGTAAACTCTTTAAAAGACTACCCTTTTTTCTCTGCAATGTCAAAACAGTGTATCTCCTTAGAACACTGGAAGGCAGTAGATGTATTTAATACCCTGAATTTGCTAATAAAGGAAGCATGATTAATTTTGCTATGCCTCATCTCTGGAAGTCCAGTAAATTATCCTGACAGTCCTGCTCTACTTTCATACTCCAGCCTCCAACATCTGATCTTTCCTGGGCTTCTTGTCTAAGCGCTCAGGGCTACTTTACACAGGTACAGTGCTCAGCAGCGCACTAATGTTACTGTTTTGCTGAGTTTCCAATTTACCAGCAGAAATAGTAATTAACTCTCAATTTCCTAAGGAGGAGACTGTTATCTGAAAAACTGAGATATTATTTTCTTATGGAATAGACACTAAATGGAGTCAGTTTTGCTTTTCTTGCCTGCCATGTTTGTCTCAACCCACCATCCATGGACTTAGTGAATGTTTTAAACACTATTAAGATATTTTACTTTAAATTCCTCTGGGATTAAAAAAAAGTAAAGCAATTTATCAATTTCCATGAGATTTTACTGCGTTTATGTACCCCCCCCTTCCAAGAGAATTATCTTCATATGACAGTAAAATAGCCATTCAGGACTCTGTGTGAAAATGTCAGATGAACAATCACTCTGCCAAGTTGGAATGCTGCCCTGTAAGATCTGTGTATCTTCTGAGCTAATGTATAATCTCAACCAATAGATGTTGCTGTTTCTTCCCAAAGTCCAAAGGAATGGCAGTGGGGTAGCACCTCTCATAATAATAACAAACTCCAGATTGGTAAAAATATTTGCTTCTCGGGATACCTGGGTGGCTCAGTCAGTTAAACATCCGACTCTTGATTTCAGCTCAGGTCATGATCTCAGGGTCATGATCCAGCCTTACATCCTGCTCCATGCTCAGTGCGGAGTCTGCTTGGGATTTTCTCTCTCTCCCTCACCCTCTACCCCTCCCCCCACACATGCTCTCTCCCTCTCTCTTTCTAATAATTAATATTTTTTAAAAAATATTTCCTTCTCTACTCTGTAATTCTGGGCTCTGCTTTTTAGAGGTTTTATTGTCTAAGGGAGCAATGCTGCAATCAGGAGATATTTAAGTTTGTTTGTTTGTTTGTTTGTTTTAATTAGAAGTGGATACTCAGCCTTTTTGGGATCCTCATGTCAGGAACAATAGGAGAAAGATGCTAACAACAAACAAACAACAATGACAAAATAGGTAATCTTGTATGAGATACTTCTTTGTACAACTAGATCCAGTGGTTAAATTTGATAGAACTCTGTGAATAAAACCATCAAGATACAGATTCCTCAAGAATAAAGGTTTAGGTTATGCCATTGAATAATGAACACCAACTGGCTGAGGTACAGTTGACAGTAAAAGGAATATGGAATGGTTAATACAGGAAGAAAGTAATAAATACTATAGATATTGCCATGAGAAGCTGTTGAAATAAGTATTATAATTTTTACCTGCCTGTCCAGCCTTGCTGGGTCATATGTATGTTTTAATTATTTTTTCTTTTCGTTCCTCTTCCCATCTCTCACTACTGAGTTTCAAGAGTGTTAGTGATAGATAACTCTACAATTTACCCTACAGGTACCAGAACATCCACTCAGAATTGTGACCAAAGTAGAGGAAGAATGGGCATCATTCCAAAGTCTTGTGCTTGAGCTTGAGGCACCATCTGATGGAATTTTGGTTTGTCTTCCCTCAAAGAGGAGGTATGTGTGTTTTTCAATTGTATGAAGGAGTAAGTTGCATGATATTTTTTGGAACTCTGATTTTAAGAAGGGTGTATATAAATACTGGAGAACAAAAGGGGAGGAGCTTAGTGGAATTTAAACAACTTTGGCAACCCGAGAATTAAATACATTTCCTTTTTGAGGAAATTCCAGAATCAGTAGGAGGACGAGCTCCACATTCCATTTTGGAAACCAAAGTAAAGCAATTGCTTTTTTTGCTTTTTGCAAGCAAGGACATGGATTTGACCTAAACTTGTCTAATCCGCCGGCTATTGTGGGAGGGAGGTTGAGGGACCTGTGGTGTGACAGGGGCCTACTTCTCATGTCCGTGACTAGTGAGTGGTTCTGTGGCTGCACTTGTGTTGCGTCATCGGAACACAGTAGCACCTGTAGGGTGCACTGTGAAAGGTCTCTGGTGTGAATTCTTGCTGCCCGGTCTCCCTTGGGTCTCTAGTTTTCTTAGCCTGGTTCTCCAACTCTCTTACTCATTCAGAAAGCTCCCTGACATTCCTCTAGTGATTTTTTTCTTCTTCATAAGTAAGTCAAAATTGATGTCTACTGTTTGCAGATGAGCATCCAGATTAGCACAAATACAAAGCACAGGGCCTAGAAAGGAATAGAAAAGGCTCAGGTTCCAGCAGGCTAGCTGATAGGAGCCAACTATGGACATCAGCTCTGTGATCTTAGTCAGAACACCTGACAAGAAGGTGCGTTACGTCAGGAGCTCCCTATTCATATACGTTATTAAAAAAGTTCACTCATCATGATCTCTTTCCAAAGACTTCCCTTTCCTTAACTCTTCTTTGTGAAAATTAACACTAGTTTTACCTTTGTGAAGAAGTTGTGCATATAAACTTGAATTGCATGAGAAGACCCACTTTGATAAAAGAACTTATGAGCTGGTTACAATCGTGAACTTCAACAAGAGCAGGCTTGACTTACTGATTCTGTAAAAGCAAAAACTGGTAAAAAATTCTACACAACCAAGCAATTCATCTTCCATAAATATAAGACCTGAAACAATGCAGGGATGTAGTGTTGTGGAGATAATTTGAATTTTCATCAAAAGCAAAGTATAATCTGTCCTGGAAGAATGCAACAAACTTCTGAAAGAAAGGAAGAGTGAGGGAAATTTCCTATTCATAGTTTTATTTGCTCTAGAGATAAAAATTTGTGAAAATCTACAAGCTGAATTTTTATAGATAATACAAAAAGCTCCTCATGCAATTTTAATAGTTATAATTAGCCACTTTGAAAACTTTCTTTCATCTCCCAATTCATTAAAGGGACAGATTTTCAAAATGGCATCTAAATATTTTTTAAATCTCTTGGCTTAGAGTGTTTGGTCCAACATTTTCCCTAATTTCTAGTGAAATTTTGTTTGGTTCCACTTTTTACAAACACACACCATCTAGTCATGTTTTTATATTCAGAGGGAGGTTAAAAAATTGATATTTTGTAAACAAAAAGTCATCCTGAGTATTTTACAATTTTATCTTCATCTCAATTATTTATAATGCAATATGCAGAATAAGATGTATATGAATGAAGTTTGACTAAATATTCACAGTTTGGGAATATCTCGGTTCATTTGCTAACGCTTTTCAAAAAATTTAAGCACAAAAGAAACTGTTCATTACAATTAAATGATTGCTGTTCTCAGAGGCTCCCACCAAAGCCTGCACTGTGGTGAATAACCTTGAGGGCTTCTCCGTACATAATATTAATATATATTAAGTATCAGGACAGGCCTGGTTAGGGAAACAGGTGATATAGAAGCTTGGTGGCAGATAAGCATGTTATCTATCATTTGTAAAAGTGAATAACCTTAGATCTGGTCAAATAAGTAGCTTAAGCTTCAGAAACCACCTGAGACAGAAGCAACTGAGATCCCAGAGATAAAAACTGAAGCAGAATTTACAAACTTGCGACCCACAGACTGGGTTTGGCTTGTAGGTATGTTTTACATGGACTGCCTCAGGATTAAAAATAAGTTAGATGATGAAAAGACTCTGTATTGTATGTATGATACCATAATGATAGATATGTGTCATTATACATTTGTCCAACCTCATAGAATGCATGACACCAAGAGTGAATCCTAACATAATCTACAGGCTTGGGTGGTTATGATTAAGTAGGTTCATCATGTGTCACGACCGTATCACTCTGGTGGGGATATTGATAATAGGAAAGGTTGTGCATCTGTGGGGGCAGGAGGTATATGGAAAATCTCTGTACTTTCCTCTTAATTTTGCAGTGAACCTAAAACTCTAAAAAAACCATAATCTTCAAAAATTGCAAAAAAATAAGAAATGATTGCTAATATTTTAAAATCAGTTACTTGTGTTATGAGTTGAATTGTGTTTCCCAAAAATGCAGGGATTGAGGCCTAACCTCTGGTACCTCAGAATGGGATCTTATTTGGAAATAGGTGCAGATGTCGTTGCAAATGCAAGTAGTTAAGGGGACATCATACTGGAATAGAGTGGATCCCTAATCCAGTATGACTGGTGCCATTAAAATAGGGAAATTTGGACACAGACATGCAGACAGGGAGAATACCACGTGAAGATGATGAAGGCAGAGATTGGGGTGATACTTTCTACAAGTCAAGGAATGCCACGTTTGCCAGGAAACCACCAGAAGCTAAGAGAGGCCTAGGACAAATTCTTCCTCGTGGTCCTAAGAAGGAACCATTACTGATGACACCTTGATTTCAGACTTGCAGCATCCAGAACTGTGAGACAGTAAATAGCTCTTGCTTAAGTCGCTTAGCCACTTAGCCAGCAGCCCCGGGAAACTAGTGCAAGTCGCATATAAAAACTCTGGGTTTTCAGCATCTCTGAAAAATGGCCAGGTGTGACAACGCTCAGCTGATCAGCTAGAACAGAGTAGTGGCTATCCCCTTTCCATGAGAAGTTCTGCAGTTCACCAAAGCCCCAGCCAGTCCATTCTAATAATTTAAGTTGCCTGCTTGATGTCTGATACCACATCAAAGGAAAATGGGTCAGGACATTTGGAAGAACCTAAATAGACATGTTGTGACAATATGATGTCTTGTGATCTTTGAAAGCAAACAAAGTAGGAAGTATCTGAGTGTAAAGAAAAGAAAAAAAAAAACAAGAAAGGAAAAAAGGCTACCCAGGAAGTTTTCTGATAACTTCAAAATTTAAATAATTCTTACAAGGATAAAAGGAAAAGCATAAAATCAGAAAGAAATATGGAAAAGTTAAATGCAACTGTTCTAATGATGCCATGTAGGATCCTCAGACCCCCTAAACTGAGATTTTTTTCAGAACAAGAGGAAGACAGAAAGGGTATCTTAACTGCCTGAGGGAGTTGTTAGCGCTGAGAGAAATCTCTGGAAAAAGCACTACAGACAAGATAGAAAGACAGGACACCAGAGAGATGTGCATCTGCTTAGAGGGGATGTTTCTCCACTTAAGCTTCACTTTGAACAAGTTCAAGCCATGAAGTCAAGGCAAATTACATCCCCAGATTCTTAGAAATGTTCATCACAGGAGCACCGCTCATAATCCTGGAGGAATTGAGGCAATGAGAAGAATCCAAAGGTTGGAGATGGACAGTAATGTTGCTGTGCTCAAAGAAAGAACCATGGGCAATCTTTAGAAAATATAGACAATATACCTGATAGCAATCCCTAAAAAAATTAAATAATTACGACTCAAATGTGTTTTGAAAATTAAGCCAGGTAACAACAGAAGCACGGGCCAGGTTGGGGGGGGCGGGTAGTGAACCTCCTCCCACCACCCTGTGCTCCTCTCACTTTTGCAAACCACACTAGGCTCTTGCTTGTTGCTGAATACACCAAGCATGCTTCTGTTTAACAAGCCTTGGCACCACCCGCTTGTTCATTCTGGAACACTCCTCCCAAAGGTGTCAGCAAGCCTTGCACCCTGCTTCTTTCGAGGTCTTCCCTGGTGAACCTGTGTGATGTCGCTGCTCCCCACTCGCCCTCTCTATGTCCTACCCTGGCTTTAGTTTTCTTCACAGCACTTATTACTGTCTTTTCCTTATTTCATAAATACGACATCATGCCAGTCACTCTTGTAGACGCTTTTAAAGTATTGACTTGTTTAATCCTCTAATAACACTAAGAAGGAAATACTAGCATTATCCCCATTTTACCCTTGCTCTTGGAATAAAGTGTGGCACATTGTAGGTGCTCAATAAACCATTTTGTTAAATGAATACGATGTAAAGGTAAGAGGTTTGCAATGCAAGAGTCTTTCCTGTAGGATAAGACCCTCCTCTTGTTGAGCATAGGGATTAAAGGCTATTAAGCTTTGAATCCCCGGCATCTGGCAGAATGCCTGGGGTGTGTAGTGAGAGAACAGAGGGAAGAGAAGAGCTGGAAAGGAAGCTGGAAATGTGAGGTACTTGGCGGACATGAGCTGGACTAGCTCGGCATTTCCAAAGCCTGAGGGAGAAGGTTCATCAGGAATAGCAGAGCTGTTCATTGTTAAAGGAAGACAGAGATACTGTCATTAAATTTTGCAGTCAACTACTTCATTTCTGAGCCACAAATAACATAGTCTCTTATCAAAAAGGAAAAAAAAAATTAATGGTACAATATCCAGCATTGCCCATATTGGAGCCACTTTGCTAAGTGCCTTAAGGCCTACCAAAAAGCTTTAAAAACCTTCCAGCTCAGAACAGTCTTTCAAGGGAGAATCCTGATAGTCAAAGCGGAATCAAGGAGAAAAACCAATATCCACAGCAGAGGACAACAGTCTATGCAAGGCATCTAGTCCCACATGATCGGTGTCAAAAGGTAAACCGCGTTCAGAAGAGGGTGAGGTCCCAGTAGACTGGCAAAACACGTGTCTGAAGACCTCTGTTTTTCATTAGCATAAATGCATGTCTTCATGAGTAAATCAACTTCAGTCCATCAACAAAAGATGGGATTACTAAAATAAATGAGTGTAAGGAAAATATTAATAACCAAATAGCATTACACGCCACCATAATCCTACCTAATGCTGTTAGTGTTTGAAAGAAAAACATTCAGATTCCTAATCTATTGGGGAATATTAACATAATGTGGCTTTGAAAATTTTAAAAAGACCTCATAATTAATTTAATCACCATTTTGCATAGCATTCCCACTTGTAATCTGCATTTTTGCTTTAAAACTCTTACTATATAGCTGTCATTGTGATCTAATGAAATACCTCTTACTTAGGAAGAGAGGAGATTTTCAAATGTTGAGGCTCCACAGAAATGAAGAATGAAACATGTGTCTGTCAGTGCAATTTCCCCACGCTAGACTAATTGCAGAGGCCTGTGGGTATGGAGTGATGCTGCTGAGTAGTCAGCCTTTACTGCCATTGCTTTCAGGGTAATTTGCATAGCATGGCTCATAGTGTTTTATGATTTTTCTTTTAAAAATAATCCTATTTGTTAGTCACTAAATCTGCTTAACTCTTCCGGTGCTGCCTAGCGTCTGGGGCACATCTGCAGAGTGAGAGAACATATCTCGCCCTTGGCGAGCGCCAAGGGAATTGGAGAAGGGCATCCCAGCTGGCACAGTTCAGTCTCTCCAGCCTCTGGGAAGATGGCTGTTCTAGGTAGGTCTGCCGAGGAAGTAGGCCCTGCGGCAGGGATGAGTGTTTGGGAGCCTTCCTGGGGAGTGCTCATGGGATGAACACCTGTAGAAGAGGAGGAAGGGGAGGATTCGGCAGAGGGAGGAGTTGGACTGCAGTGCGGTCTTCATGGAAACCTGGACCGACTCTCAGGAGCATCCTGAAGATGACACGGTGTCTCAGAGTTGACCCAAGTGGTGGCAAGAGGGCTGGGCTTTTCTACCCCCTGAACTGATCAGTCACTGAGTGTGGGAAGCTCCAACAAGGGGCTGGGACACAGTCAGCTGAGGGAATCCGTGAGCATGGCCGACAGCTGAGGACTGTCTCCTGAGGGCACTTCCAGCAGCTGGGAAAATGCGTCCTTCATTCCTGACGGGAAACTGACGTGGGTGTCGCATCACGGTGTTCGCCATAATCATCATATTTCTCCTAATAACAAAGGCTCAGTAGGACTGAGCACCTGAGCACCAGGGTATCTCCTGCTGACTTTTGTGAGGAAGTCTTTCTGTGGAATATTATTCAATATTATCCAAGAATCTGTTCCCCGTTGCCTAATAATTTAATATATCATGAATCACTGAAATAAGCCATATATAGAATTGTAATATAACAAATTGTTTATATATAAACTTAAATAATATAAAAGGTCTTTGGAAATTTTAGTCACTTGTCTTACCCATGAGAGAGGTCAGATGATTATATTACTGCAAGTTTATGTAGAAATACATCGATTTTTCTGTTTCAACCAAACTTAGGCACTGAAGCTGAGCGTTTCCGTGGTGTTTTGGATTGGAGATGATGTTTTTCAAGGAACTTACTCATTCATGGTCAGATTTTCCTGGTTATAATGTTTTAACTTCCTTGGACTTCACTGAAAAGAAGTTTGTATAATGTGAGACCCATTTCACCCTATAATTTTAGAGTTCAAACTTTCTACATCAGTAAAATTACTGCTTTAGGAAATTTCTGAAGAAAACATGGGTGCACAGTTTTGAAATGACCCCTGAGGCGGAGAGGCATTGACTCTCCACGTGCTGTGGTGCACAAAGGGAATCTGCTCACCTCGTGTGATCTTCACATTTGAGTCAAGGGGAAACACCTAAAGATACCACAGTCGAAGGCTTAGAACATGGCTCAGATTTAAACACAAACAAAGGGTAATCTGGCCTGGCACAGCCTGGCCACTGCAGCAGTGTGTCTGAAGGTTATGCTTTATGTTTATTAGCTCCATCCAGATGGCGTTTTATGTCCTTAATAACTTTGTCCCTGACTAAGCCATGAACCTACCATTTGACAAACACAGTAGGAAATGTCTATCAGCAGAAATGTCATTTTATAATCGGAAACATCACTTGAACGATTTGGAATACATTTTGAAAGAGTTTGATTTCTTTTATATGTCATTGCCTACAGTTATTTGTTGACAAACACAGCTTTTCCAACACGAACTGAGATTCAGTGAGCACCTGGAAGGCCTTTACAAGAGCTACATATTTATGCTAATATTTTAGATGAGTAATGGCTTACATGGTAAGAGATCAGACTGCTTTGATGCACATTTATTCATCTTTATGTGCCCACGAAAATTAGTGTATAGTACATATTAATATTCCAGTGTCACAACAGAGACTGAGAAACAGCAGGTCTGAGGTCATCCAGTGAATTTCCTGTCCTCCTGGTTTCTCCTGGCTCTGCGCTCAGAACTCTCTGTCTAGATCAGCCTACACACTACATTTCCACTTCTCTTTGGGAAAGATTCGTATCTTTTTTGTGACTGTCCTTTATGTCTGTGACTAAATTCTGCTTCCAAATTTCAACCTTCTTGTGGATAGCCGCTATGGACCCCTTATCTGTGCCTCTTTCAGAGCGCCGGTTTTAGACATTCCATACACATTTGTGGATTTTATTGAAATAATTCACTGCTTTTCTCCTTAAACTCTGGTCTTTAACTGCTTTGCAAAAAGTGGAGGGATGATTTTTAATGTCAAAAAAATTTTCTGCATTTACTCTTTTGCAGATTTCTCAGGGGAAACAAAAACTCTTATCTGGAATTTCTTTAGAATGAATTTAGCTTAGAAAAGTAGGAAAAATTGTGGGTTTTTTAATTTGTTAATTTAAAAATGTGTAGTGTAATTGATGCCATTGAATTTTTAATTTTAAATTCCTTCCTTCCTTTCCTTTTTTTCTTGCTTCATTTTTTGATTCAATAAACATTTATTCAAGTGTCTACTGTGGATCAAGAGCCATGCTAGATCCTATACAGGCACGTAGTCATTTAAGAAAATTGTCAGTGTTAAAATTTTTCTTAAAGAGTTTTTTAAAAACCGTTTATTACATATTATAAAAATCTGTGGTGTGCCAAGCACTATGGTACCCATTTCCTACACTTTGCTTGCCTCACCCCTTTTTCTTAAACTTGGGAAGTTTCTGTCCTATATTCTCATAGTCCCTCACAAAAAAAAAAAAAAAAAATTTAAAACCTAATGAAGTGCTCTCATCACAATTCATGGGAGCAAAACTTCCAATTATATTAACATATTTTTAAAATTGTACTAAAATAGTAAAACACTATCTTTACGATTACTCCATAGTTGTCTGTATTTTAGAAAACTTCACCTAGATCCTAAGGGACACGCTCAAAAATTATTTTAAGGGGCAAATTATCCTCCTGAGAACAGAGTAAAGAAATTTTCACACATTTAATTAGTCCACACTAGCCAGGATGCTTATGGAAGGATTGAGGTTCAACTCTAGGGAATAATGGCTACAAAGAGAGATTTGAAACATGGCCATGTAGTAGGAAGTACATTTAAAATCTCCCACACTAGAGAAGGCTGGGGAAGGACTAGGAATGTGACGTCCTCACAACGTGTATGTCATCTTGACTGCAAGATGAGTTCCTTCCCATTTATGCTCCTTTGTAGCTTCGTCTATGATTTACCATTGAATGATGTTTAAGAACTTGTGGATAGCTGCTGTTTAACAAAATTTAGAAGAGTAAACAGCTTGAAAGTCTTTGGTGGAGAGTGACTACGCTCCTGTACCCATTTCCAAGGTGTGGGGTTTTTTTCCCCACACCACCAGTTCTGTGACATCAACTGGGTGTCCTGCAGTCAACTCAATTCTGATGTTACCTACCTGGAGATAGCCTCAGATCCCAGAGATTAGGGGCTCAGTCCCACAAGACTGCCGTCCACTTCAGGTGCCAATCAAGTCTAGACTGCCACGTGTGCTTCTGACCGGATGGACCAGCCATAGATTGGAGGTTTTGACACCCATTCTTGGGTTCAATTAATTTGCTTGAGTGGCTCACAGGACTTAGAGAAACATTGTGCTTACTAGATTCCTGGTTTATTATGAAAAGATATCTCAGGAGCAGCCAGATGGAAGAGATGCCTGGGGCAAGATATGGGGAAAGGGCGAAGAGCTTCCCTGTTCTGAATGCGCCACTCTGTACATGTTCACCAACCGGGAAAACTCTCCCAATCTCATCCCCTGGGGTTTTTATGGAGACGTCATTACACAGGCATGATTGGTTAAATTGGCCATTGGTGATTGATTCAGCCTCCATTCCTTCTCCCCTCCCAGAAGGTCAGGGGTGTGGGATTGAAAATGCCAATCATCTAATCACATGCCTACCCCCATCCTTAGGTACCTTGCAAAAGTCATCTCATTAACATAACAAAAGGCAGCTTTCTTGCTCACCTCACTGAGGAAATTCCAAAGGTTTGGGGACTCTATGCCTGATACTTAGGGGGACAAATACCAAATATATATTTCTTCTTATAAGTCACAATATCACAGTGATACAAAATAAATACCAACTGCTTTTCTTTAAGTTAACAACATAGTTTTCTCAACCAAAAGAACAGCTTGTCCATTTATTAAAAACCAGGAAGCTAACATGGTAGAGGACACCTTTGATTTCACACCCAGCTCTAGCCTTGGACAAATTACTTAACCTCTCTGCACCTCAGCGTCTACCTGTATGACCCAGAGAACATGGCTCACAGGGTGGAGTGCATTAAAAGATACGGTTATCTTTTAGTCACCTGCTCAGTGCTTAGCACCGAGTGAGAACACAACCAACTTTCCTGTTTGCCTCTTCCTTGGGAAGCAGTTTCTCCTCCACCAGAGAAAACCTCTGTTCAGACTGTGGCAATGGCCAAGTTTGGATTTACCACATCATGCTAACTCAAGAATCCCATTTGGAGAACGATGCCCAGAAAACATGGGCTAGAAGGGACCTGCAAAGGAATTGCCGAACCACACTTGTAAAGAAACAAGATAATCTCTAATAAGAAACTTCAAGAAGACTGTAATAGTCCCAAGCTTTCAGGAACCACAGAGGGCACGTGCGCCTATTAAAAATCATGCCCTTGTATCATTTGCCAGTTTTCAAGCAAACAATTTTGCAATTTTGTTTGTGCTTAGGTGGCATATTCAAAACAAACAAACAAAAATTGATGGAATGTGGACTGAGCCCAAACCAGCTTTGGGAAATGCTTGTTAGCATGGATGCGAGAAACCCTGAGAAGAGAGAAAGAGTGGGAGGCAAGGGCCCTCCGCCTGATCGGGAGTTTCTCTTGCCTGAAGAAGCTGGAAAGATTTGACCTCTCAAAGCGGCCCCCTGCCCCCTCTCCAGGATCACACCAGGAACAATCATGAAATGGTAGCTTATCTACTATCTGACTTCTTCCAAGGAAGGTGTTAAAACTGCAAACTGCATTGGACTCAGCTTAGACTCTTGCTTCTTTGTTTTCTGAATGACAGTTTGCGAGACAGATGCAGTTCTTACAAAGAGGGCTGTCTTTATAAACAAAAACAGAAATAGAAGGATACATTCTTTTGCCCCAAAGAAACTGCTCTGAATCCTGACTCAAGAAAGAAAGAAATGGATGAAAGAATGTGTTAGCATAGTAACAGATTTGAACTCTAAATAGCTAATTTGGTCCAATACGCATTACATAGCATAATTATAAAGAAAGTGGTAGCAGAAAAAACAAATTGTTTTGAAGGCATTTGAGGCAGTGGGACAGAAAGATTTCTTGTTCCCATCCAAATGGATTAAAATAGGAAAGAGATGGTGATAAGTTGTCTGTGTTCTGCAAAGCACATGCCATATTCATGGTCCTTCAAGATACAGTTCTGGTGAACTCTGAAAATACTCTCGTGTAGTAGGAGATGGAGAAGTAGCCCTCTGCTTCTTACCTCTAAGTGCCTCTGTTGGAGGAGCTAAGAAAGGAAGGCTTAAATTTCAATCTTTTTCTTTAAACTGATGTATAATTAACATATAACACTATATTAGTTTCAGGTGTGCAACATAATTTGCTATTTGAATATATTATGAAATGATCGCCACATACTTGTGGTTAACATCTGTCACCTTACATAGTTACCCAAATTCCCTTTTCTTGTAATGAGGACTTTTAAGATCTACTCTCCTAGGACCTTTCAAATATGCAATATAGTATTATTAACTATAGTCATCATGCTGGATGATACATCCTCCAAATTTTAACCTCTTGATGAAATAAAATACATCCATTCTACATTTGTGGTTTTAAATATGGAATGACCTCACGTGTCGTTCCTTGTTACTAAGAAATGCTGTGTTAGTTACTTTCTTTTCATTTTATTATATAGCTACTAGGGAAGCTATTTCTCCCCAGGAACCAATTCTTGTTAGGTTTCTTCTCCCCAACTACCCCTGGTTCCCAACACTTTTTGTTCTCAGATAAAATGAAGACCAATGTGGTTTTTTTCCTATACAATTTCAGTACACTACATATTTTTTTAAAACAATTGATCATATCCTTGTAATTGTATACTTTTCTGTTAAGAGAGGATATATATAATTATTGCTCGGCGTGTCCACTGAATTAGAGCTGTTTGGGATTTATTTTAGATACAAAGATCATAAAGAAAAAGTTAGAGCATTTCCAAGTGAACTGAAGTTAGTGTATATGGTATCTGGCTAAATATATGGGTTTTTTTTTTTTTAATAGTAAGAGGAAACAGATATTGAAACTGCAATTGTCTTTCACAATACTGTTTTTCTTGACGGCTGCTATACAATAAAGTTATAACAGTGCCTAAAGACTTTCTATTTGTAATTACACAAATATACCAGAAAGCAATCTTACAGTTTCTTGAAAATATCACCTTGGTTCATACTAAAATAAAAAGTGTAGGGGCACCTGGGTGGCTCAGTTGTTAAGCCCGTCTGCCTTCGGCTCAGGTCATGATCCCAGAGTCCTGGGATCGAGCCCAGCATCGGGCTCCCTGCTCCACGGGGAGCCTGCTTCTCCCTCTCCCACTTCCCCTGCTTGTGTTCCCTCTCTCACTGTGTCTCTCTCTGTCAAATAAATAAATAAAATCTTTTTTAAAAAATTAAATAAATAAATAAAATACAAAGTGTAATTCTGCACAGGCTATTCAGTAACTGATGAAAACAGCCCCCTGCATAGGAGATGCATACACTTTGAGGCTTTCAAGTTAAATATTTAAATTGGAATGTCACTGTTATTAACTTATCAAGTTCTCTGACAGTGCTTAAGTGCCCTTGATTTTCAGGAAGAATCCGTGAACATGAAATCCATAGGTTTAAGAAGGAGATGTAGTGTTTTTATTTTATAATTATATAGATTCATTATCAACAGTTATAAAATATATGTATATATGGCATAACATAAAATATAGTATGTTTAATGCATATGGCATGATATATAATATAGGATAAAATATATAACAGAATGTAATTGAAAATATTTGGTAGTTCATATGATTAATTATAAGTTACTATCTAATTAATATTATATAATACACTTGGAATATTTACAAAGTGTATTGATAACACTAACCCATGGCAACAGCACACCATAGTAGTAATTATATATAAAGTTACCATGTGTTGTTTAATTCTCAAGTGGAAAATACAATTTAAAAGGGCAACTTTTATTAAGGGAGAAAGAAATATACACCAACTGATTTTAGCAGCCCTTAACATTTTGGAGGGTCAGGAGCTCTTGGCTTTGTGCTAAACATCAATGATGGCCAAAAGGCAAATAACTAAGTTAATAGTTACTCTTTTGTGTTTTATGCAAAGAATAAATGGCCTAAAATCATTAAACCTCTCAGGATCCTTTCTCAGCTACCTTTTGCTATGGGTTAGGAATGTATGAGATCTAAAGCCAGGTTTTCTCTCTATTAATAACTCTCTTCACTTTCAGAAGTGAAAGAGAGTAAAAGTGCCACAAGTATTGGTATTTGAAGTCTCTACCGTCTCGTGTTAAAGCGTTTTTACTCTATTTTGATGCTGCTATTTCTTGGGATTGCGAAGTACTTTTGCGTCTGACCCATCCCAGGATGTGCCACACCACCTGCTCAGAGGAAACCCGAAATGAATTAGCTAAACAGCTTCGCTTCACCCAGACCTGTTTGTTCTGAGTCATAGCAGCTGACAGGAGTCGAAAACTGTAGACCTTCATTAGTTGCTCCAGCGTAGTATACTCAAAAGACGGTTTGTGAGATGAAGTAACCAAAAAGTTCATCTGCCTCTCAGCCCTGCAGAGCTTGCGATGTGGCTTGTCACAGAGTTTCTTTTAGCTTATGTGATTGCTCGCTCCACATGCTGCCATTTACAGTACACGGGATACAGTAAATCTATTTTTTGTCAAGATGGGCTGGGTTTTCACAGCTCTGCACATGACATCCAGTCACTCTTCTTGGCTCTTAATGCTTAACATGGTGTAGTCTTGATTTTTGGCTGATTGCCTCCAATATGTTCAATTTTGGATGATTTTTAGTGTAGGTTTATGAAATGATGCCCTAGAAATGTGAAAAATGTATAGGTTTCCTTAAAGGGCTTGCAGGAATCAGGCTGCTTCCGTAGGCATCATTTTGAAACTATAATATTTTCTCAAGCATCTGTGACATGCCCTCAGTGGGCATTGGAGAACATTCAGAAGGCAGATAAAAGAGGATTGAGAAAACACTTAGTGGCTGTTTCTGGGAAGTGGAATTAAGGATTGTGGTGGATAAACACTCTTCATTATGCAGTTCATCCATTGGCATTTTTTTTTTTTTTTAACCCGGCACAGGTCTCATTTTCACAATGAAAAAGTTTAATTAAGGGAAAATATTTCCAATGCTATTGTCATTGTTAAAATTACCTTCTGTCTGGCACTCACATTTTCATAGCACTGTTCAGTTCTATAAACTTGACTTTCAGTGTATCACACTGTGTCTCCTTCTAAGCTTTCACTTGACAATTTTGTTTCTAAACCTTTTTGCTGTTTTCACATGGATATTATGTTTTTAAATCCCATCTTCCATGCCCATGGCCTCCTTCAACTACAGGACTGTTTCTTTTTGATGTAAAAGTTTGCTATCTGTGTATTATTCATGCAATTGTGGGTTATTTGAATTGCCCAGGATAATATTCCAGGAGACACTCCCACCTGAATGCTTTACAGAACTTACTGGACAGAAGCTTGGTTCAGTTGGTTATTTCTCCCCAGGAACCAATTCTTGTTAGGTTTCTTCTCTACAACTATTATCCATTGCAACCACGTCACTAAAATAAAGTAATAAAGTCACTAAAATAAACTAAAATAAAAATTAGTTGAAGATGAAATAGGAGCATGAACCTCAACTGATTTATAGCAAGTTTGGTGCTTTTATTCTATTTGTTTATAATATTTGTAATCATCACAGATAAAAATTGTCCAAAAGAAACCAGGGAATAGACACTGAGGAAGTTCAATATCTCATACTGTGAGGAATTGTGCATAAAAATTTAGTTTCCCCTTTCTCCTGAAGCAGATGACCTTAACATGATAACGGTGTAGATCCAACTAATAAGAGCAGCATGCTGATACATTGCAGAAGTTACATAAATTATGTACTCCACATTGACTATTTTTAATGGAACTTATTAAAATAAATCCCCTAGTTAAAAAAATAGATGACAAATCATACTGCAATTTTAGGGAACTTTTATGCCTCTCCATTTGACAGGAGAAAGTGAAACAGAGGCAGAGTGGGGACAGAAATGGAATGAACCTGGAGGCTCCAGCCCTACCATTAACTTCCCTGGGTCAATCTACTAATCTCTCCTCTGAAAGATTAAGGGGTTGGACTAGATAATTTCAATGTTCTTTCTCATTGTCAAGTCCATAAGAAAATCATCTAGGGGCTCTTTGGCTTTCATGACACAGTACCTGACACTGTGCTTGTGGGGCGTTATGTTTGCGGCTGTTCAGTTAGCTGAGTTCTCTGAGTGCAAGAAAAATTTAGAATAAGACAAGTTACAGAAATCCTTCTTGGAGCCTCTGGATAATTAATCTAGACTTTTAATTTGTACAACTATTCTAGTAATCATAGCAATAAACATTTTATCTGTGTTTATCCAATAGGTGCCAGGTAAGTGTTCTACAGATATTTTTACCTGAGAAGTAGACTCTGTGTTTAGGTCTATTTTATAGATGAGTGAACAGAGGCTTCACATTTATTCATTCAACAGATCTGTTTGAATAACTATTCTGTCATAGGACCTGTGCTGGGGCACTGAATTCATGGTGATGAATCAAAGAGGCTGAGATAGATCTTAGCCCTGCCCTGCTCAGTCCCTCCTGGGCCAAGTCATGAGGCAGATAACTGGTGCACAGTTATTTACTCTGCCTCTGTTTCACTTTCTCCTGTCAAATGGAGAGGCATAAAAGTTCCCTAAAATTGCAGTATGATTTGTCATCTATTTTTTTAACTAGGGGATTTATTTTAATAAGTTCCATTAAAAATAGTCAATGTGGAGTACATAATTTATGTAACTTCTGCAATGTATCAGCATGCTGCTCTTATTAGTTGGATCTACACCAGTCAGTCTTGGGTCATTTCTAGTGCACCTCTGCATGCATGAAGGCTAGTGGATGCTCATGGACTTGTGAATAATGTAACATAGAAGGAAGTTATACCAGAAATATGAGAGCTAGATGCAAACATACGGGGGTGATTTCAGGGTGATGTGGCAGGGAATACAGGAGGGCTGAAGAGTTTCTTTGTATAATGGGGCAGCACCTTCATCTCATTTAGCCTAGTGATCACCACCACCAGGATGTGTCTCATGATGGAACTAAGAGAGAGCTGAGGATCACGCTCGTCCAACTTGATGTTATCTCCTGTCCTTGTTCCTTTTAAGCTTGCTGCAGTGAAGGGTAATCTACATGAAATCTACATGTCTGCGTATACTTTCTTCTCAATTCTCAAATCTAGTCTCCTGTTGAACCAACCTAGTCCCTGATGTCAGAGAGTTTACAGCCTTTGGGGGGAGACAGATGGCTAGAAAAAAGAAAACAAAATTAAAATCCTAGATATAAGGTAAAACTACAATGATGAAAAGCAGAGGGAGGGGGTTGACTGCAAATGGGCCACACACCCACACACACACACACACACACACACACACACACACCCAAAAAAACAAACAAAAAAAAAAACAGGGGTGATGGAAATATTCTATATCCTGATTTTCATGGTGGTCATGAGAAACCAAATACATTATTTGTCAAAAGGTGTAAAAAGGTACACTTATTTTGTCAAATCACTGTGTTGTGTATCTGAAACTAATATAACTTTGTATGGCCACCATTCTTCAATAATAAAGTATTTCTTAAAAAATAAATACAAATGTACAATTAAAATTGTTGAATTTTATTGTACATAAATGATATTGTAATGAAGCTGTAAAAAGTTGTCACAAACTTTGTGACTTCAAGACTATTTTAAATAAAAAAATATTTAAGATTTTTAATTTGTTAAAATTTATATATACATGTATGGCTATATATACATACAGACATACATATATATAATCTTAAACAACTATATATAACGGATGAAAATATGTGTATGTACATATAATGCATGTACATATTTTAAGACATTTCTAATTTCTTAAATTATATATAATTGTATGTATATATGTATGTATGTGTACATATGTATATCACATTTTGAAAAAGTGAAATGTAAAACTAGAATTTCGGAGGTCTTAAAAAAATCCTCCTTCATATTTAATGTGAGCAATAAATCTGAAATGGATTATTCTTGAGAATAATCAAAAGTTACTAACATTTTTCTGTGCAGAGTACTAAAATCATTTAAAACAGACTTACTAGGTTGACTTCTAAAACTGACGAGGGTCAGCTGTCATAGCATATCACTTATTAAAATATTTCCACATATTTAAAAAAAAAGCACATAAAGAAATAAGGCCATAATTACAAATTGTGATAAATGCCTTGAAAAGGAAAGGCCAGAGCGCTATGAAAGAGTCAGGTGAAGGTATTGGATAATTTATTTTTTAAAAAATAGAGAAATATTTTCAGTATTAATGTCTATTTACTTAGTAAAAGTAAGTTCTGAAAAGGAAAAAAAAAAAAAACCCAAAGTTAAAAAGCAAGGATTTAGAAATAATCAGATTAGTTCTCCTGTGGAAACTTCAGAAGGCTTGGATGTTCTTAAGTTGCTTATAATTAATTTCCCATAAAGACACTGCTCAGATTTTTTTTTTTTTCTTGATAAGCTTCCTTTTAACTTCATCTTTTTTAACTGCGTATCTCCAGACCATCAACAAATGGGTCACTAATGCTAATACTGATCATCATGAGTGGTTTTTACTGGTGTCTCTCTTTTTATAAAAGCAATCACAGAAGATATTAAATTTATTTTAAAAGAGCTTCCATATTTAACATAATGTGCTAATAACTCTCACACTCTTGCCTGAAAAGATGGTAATGATATGAAGACTCTGGCTTCATTAGACAGTGACTCTTACTAGGGAGGAGACAAGTGCCAAGGTCTCATAAAAGGGTTATGTACTGTGAAACAGAACAAGGTAATACTGTGTGATTTTTATAGAAAAACGTTATAGGGTAAAAACATTGACATGTTCAGTTAAAAATAATCCTTCAAAAGGCCAAAGTTAACAGTTAAAACCATTTTTTATCTAGAAATTGGCAAAAGATTTATCTAAAATGTTTATATTTTTGCCACTCCATAAATCAAAATTAGTTTTCCATTAAAAAAATTGGATCAGAGATGATAATCTTCTTGCCAATTTTTAGCTAAATGCAAATGGAAACATCTGAGATTTTCAACTGAAAACTGAAGTTTATAGATATATAGTAAAACTACTGCCTATGAGCCTTACATTGTAAGATCCGAATAGCATATGAGGTTATGAATTAACAGTTATCTCAGATATGCAACACCTAATGCTAGCTTGGTTATTAATGTGTCCACTTTATTAATAATTTTATTTCAACCCTTTTAACATTGATAGAATAATAATGTAACTTCTACCTATACTTGGAGTCTCAATTCAAGGCCAGGTGCTTATAATCTGCCCTCACAGCACCATATATCTCTGCTTTATAGTAGCTGAATTTTAACCTGCTGTTCTATCTGTATTTGATTCATACCTGTCTTACTCACAAGTCTGTAAGCTGCATAAGAGATCACGTGCAGCTTTCATTCACCATTTCATCCCTAGGATGTAATACCCAGTTCCCCACTGATACCCAATACCTTGTTGACGCTTATACTTTTATTAAATGAATGAAATGTGACTGCCACAGGGTAATTGCTATGATTTTTCAAAATATAGCTGTTAATTTATTAAGGAATATCAACATTAGATTTTCTTTTCTGTATTTTCCAACTTTTATCCGCCTTCAGTGTCTCAAACCAGAAATTGCACCTTGTGTCTCAGGCTGGTGGTGATGTTTCTCCCTTCTCTAATTTCCATCCTCTTGCCCCTCCCTGCGAATGCTAGCCTGGGCAAGGACAGCCTGAGAGTATTGGCTCTTCCTCCCCTGTCACATAGCACGACGCTATTTCCACCCCGACTCCGTGATCTGAACCCTCTCTCCTACCTCTAGTGAAAGTGTCAAAATCTCTGGGGGAGGAAACACAGCTTTTCTTCTCCAGAACAATTTTGAGATTTTGGAATCCTAATGAAATGCTGAGAAAACATTATATAAAAATGTTTTTGTTTCTTGAGCAACTCTGTACTTTTAAAATGAAATCGCTTCAGATCCCTCTGGGCAAGATTTACTATGTCCATGCAAGCTACACATTACTTTCAGAATATGATGATCTCTGGACTTTAAAGAACTGGTCTCAGAACTCTCCTGACCTCCTTTCAGTTGAAACTATTAGGTCATGGGAGCCTGGGTGGCTCAGTCGGTTGAGCATCTGCCTTTGGCTCAGGTCATGATCCCAGGGTCCTGGGATCGAGTCCGGCATTGGGCTCCCTGCTCAGCGGGGAGCCTGCTTCTCCCTCTGCCTCCCCCACCCCCAGCCCCGCTCATGCTTGCATGCTCTCTCTCTCTCTCTCTCTCTCCCTCTAACAAAAATAAATAAATAAAATCTTAAAAAAAAAAATCTATTAGGTCAAAGGATGCAGCATGTATTTACATGGCAGAATGTAGCCAGACTGACGATATATAGAATAGATCACCAGGTACTAGTGTCTTAATGATCAAACCGTATTTTATGAGGTGGAAAGTCAATGAACACAGAAGAGATTATTGGCAACAGCGTGACAACAATGAGATTGTGCTCTCCTTACCCTGTGTACGGAAGCAGACTAGTAACGTGGAAACCAAAATATACCTTTACATTGGGCCATAAAGACCAAACCAGCAATAAAAAACATTCATTCTTGATGATCAATTTCATTTACCCCATGTAGGCCCATTGTGGTAAAAGGGATGATTTTTACCAAAAGTCAAACTTTGAACAAATGAGCTCATTTCCATCAGGTTGACAAGTCTTAAGTCATGAGATATGCTAAAGTATGTATCCCAAAGCGCCATTATAGAATCATTAAGCTGATTTCCTCCATCAAAATATATACTTTTTTCTATTTAAATTTTAAGGGAGAAGACAGGTGGTTAAAGACTAATACATTTTAAAAGAACTGATGGTATCTGGCCAGCTCCCCCTTGTCACACAACTCTTTGAATGATTAGGGGTACTGACTGCCAAATGTGTTTAAAAACTCATTTGAAATGAAGAAAAGACTCAGAAATAAACAAAAAGGGGAGGGAGAAAGAGGATATTTTAATTTCACATTTTTTCTTGCTTTATTTTTAAGATGAGAAGTAAAAATGTTCTTTTAATAAAAATGGCAAAAGTTGTATTGAGGTAGGCTGAAAACTCACATTTCAACTCTAAAGTCTGAAGGAATCTTTTTTTAAAAGATTTTATTTATTTGTCAGTGAGAGAAAGAGTACAGGCCGGGGGAGCGTCAGGCAGAGGGAGAAGCAGGCTCCCCATTGAACGAGGAGACTGATGCGGGACTTGACCCCAGGACCTCAGGATCATGACCTGAGCCAAAGGCAGATGTTTACCGACTGAGCCACCCAGGCATTCCTAAAGTCTTAGGAATCTGTAACTGTAACTAAACTGTAATTATTCATCCACAGATTTTAAGTCAGGAGAATGAATGATATGATTTTAACATTTCTAGTATTCTAAAACTGCTTTCTTACAGATTAAGATTTCTACCTATATGTCTGCGAAAGCAATAGTTGTGTAATTAAAGTGTGCAAGTAAAGTGCGATAGCACTGAAGTATCAAGAAAGCAATGCTTTTATATGTTTAAATGTATAAGTTGTATGCATCCGATAGGCATCTGTATTGGAATACAGAATATAAACAGGCCAGTGTAAAGATGCATTCATACACACACACACACACACACACACACACACACACACACACACACATACACGTAGACCACTCTAGGTATGTGCTAAAACACATAGTTAAAAAGTCACCTGTGCCTTTTCCAGGATTTTTACTGTCAATTCCATAGCTGTCCCTCCAGCCCAGAAGAAAAGGGAATATTTCTCAAGACAAGTTATAAAATACTTAAAAATGGACAGAATCCTGAGTTTTCAGCAAGGTAGAAGAAATGCTGATAGTATGTAAAGGGTATTTTAGAATGTACTTGAGTATTTACTATTGCTGTGAGTGTAGGGAGGCACATGCCCATGGATTGGGGTCAAGAATGTTATTAGTGCCCCTGTGCATAGGACCCAAATCTGTCATGGTGCATTCGAACCGTGGCACTCCTTACAAAATAAAGGACATGGTCTGCAATTACCAATCTGCCTGGGCATGTACATAAAGAGAGCTGACAAATGATAAAGGAAATTGGAAAGGTTGAGAGGATGAAGTCAATAATAGATTTATCTCCAGACATTTAGCACTTGAAGTGCATCTGTTATACAATATGTAGACATATTTTACAGCAAATTTGGAGATACTGTGAGCCCACTGGGAAGGGACAATATCTAATTTTATATTCTATATAATTCTGAGCATAACTTTGGTGCTTAATCACTAGGAGGAGGAGGTACCCCCGTGCTTACAAAAGGAGGAATGCACGAAAAGGAGCACAACCTGGGGTTGTATGCAGGGGCTGCGAGGGGGAACAGTGCAAGGAGAGCAAAGCCACGTACAAAATCGTGTCTTATGAGCAACATGACAAGATTGCATTCTGAAAGTTCTTTTGGTGATTAAAAGTCACAATTTCTATTTTGTCTCAAACTCAAGGAAAGTTATTGCAAGGTGTTAGTCCAAAGGTACAAAAGTTCAGTAGGAAATTGAAAACAAATTTTAACTAGATCTCATTGGAAAGCATTTAGGAAACAATTTCATGCCAGCTTGAGCATTATTTCCCCCCAAAGAATTCGTCTTGTTCTTTCGAAGAATTTATTTTACTTCATGAATGCTGTAAATACAATTAACCGTAGATGTTGTAAAGTATTAGCTTTTATAGTGCTACTATTTACAGTAATATGGCCCCATTTATCATATGCATGCGAAAGAAAAATTATGCCTCTTTAATTATATAAATGGGATCTGTATGTGTACTTGAAAATTTCTTATTTTACTACCCATGCTTTTCTCTCCACCTATCTGTTTTCTTTCCTCTACCACACTGTACGGAAAAACACACACGTCTTAAGGCTTAATTTTGCTTAATTTTGTGTAAATTTGTTTATAGTTAAAATGTGGGAAGACTGAAAGGGAAACAATACTTTAAAATATTTTTGCATCATAGCTTATTGCCCTGGGCGAAGGAAAATATATGCTTGAGCCCTATTGTTACTTGCTCCATTGTACATGATTCTACTACACCAATCAGTCGATTCAGCTAAAAAAATGTGTATCCCACGGCGTTACTTCTAGCCCTGTAACTGAAGCAGGCAGGCTGACTTGTGACCTACCATCTCTACACACTCTTAATTTTGTGGCCAGCGTGTGAATTTCTTCTTAAAGTCTCTGTTTCAGTTACCAGTTAAAATGACTTATTTCACTTAGTTGTTGGAGAAGATTATTTGACCAGTGCGGAGAGGACCTGATACACAGTCCCTTGTTGTAGGAGGGGTTTATGCTGTCACTGAGAAGCCGATTGCTTAGCATTTAGTGATGTGGTATCATTCTTGCCCCAAGCCACAGTGCTCTATCTTAGAGAGTGCACGGCTCTACTTTTTTTTTTTTTTTAAGGCATTTCACATCAGAATGCTCTGTCTTTGATGGTGAGTATCCCCAAGATGGAGTGTGGAAAGACCTAGCCTGCTGTTTGTCACTTACCATACTGCCCGGAGCTCCCATGTATTAAAACTTCCTGGGAAGAAAAATGCCAAACCTATCACAACCTGGCACATATATTCAAAAAGATTTGCCAATCTTATTATTACTTATTTTTAGTAATATAATATATATATATATATTATATATATAAGGATATAATATATAATATATATATAAGAATATAATATATATTCTTACAGTTAGTTATATTGATTGATTTTCTTCCCCACACCTCCTTGTTTTGAAAAATCAAATACGTGAACATTCTCCACGGCATAAACAACAAAGAAAAAACTTAAAAATACCTTTAATATGTAAGATTTACACTCAGAAAAAAACTTTTTCTGATTTTAATATTTAAAGTAGTTATCATGATCTATATCTTGATTAAAATAATTTCTCTTAAAAAAAAAAAAAAGAAAGAATGAATGAAAACCAGATCCTGGCATTATCTCAGCAAAGCTTAAGTTAACATTGAGGAAAGAATACAGAAAACAGCAAGAGTTGATGACTCTTTTTTTTTTTTTTTTTTGGAAGACACAGTGTAGCATCCTCTTTGGAACTTTATGCTGATAAAATCTAGCTACTTAACTGGACAGTTGTCTGAAAAAGAAGATGTACAACATTGTCTTAACAGAAGAGTTTTCTAATGGACTCAAGGGCATTCTCCCTTGCTTTGGGAAGAGACTCAAGACAACAGTTCCACCAGAGTTTAACTGCATTTTATTTTAACTTTCAGTAGTCATGTGGGTCAAAGTAACCTTAGGATTCACAATGCAAACTCAGACTACACTCTGATTAGTTCCTTCCAACCGGGGAAAATCATAGTTTGTAAAAATCCCCAGTAACTCACTCTTTGAAAATAGTGTGGAAAAGAATAATATACAATCAAAGGTACTATTAAGAAATGGCAGTAACCAAAGGAGTCTTCTTTTATGTCTTTTAAAACACGTAGGTAGATCTCTAATCTTGCTTTTAAAGAGATGTACATGATTTAAGAGACTAAATATCAAGAACAGAGCAGTGAACTAAGGAAGATAAAACATTCAATTGTATACTGGATACTAGCTATATTTTGCAGCTGTATACTATTATTTTTAAATAAAACACGAGAGAAAAGAGCCAAATACTCCTTTCTGAAAGAAAAAGAGGAACAGAATGCAAGTTCAATAAGCTGAGATTTTAGTGTGTTTGACATAAAATAAAAATGCACAACTGTGATTTGGAGAATGGTTAGACAAAAGATTATTACGTGCTCCTGTATACTCAGAAAACTGTGTCCAGATTCGTTTTACGTTATGGGTCCCTGAAGTCCTGTGTGTGTCTTCTCATGTGAATATGAAGAATTCTGGACTAGACACTGGGGATGCACCCAGATAGAATGCATTTGGAATTATTTTATAAACAAAATTTAAGTCAGAAAAAGAAATGTGAATTTTGGTTTTGGAATTTTGCAAATAGAAATGAGAGACTGAGTCAAAATAGTCAGTTCCAGCCTTTTTCATTGATCAATTTATGGTTTCAAATAAAAATATTCTTTTAGATTTTCAAAATGAGAAAAATATGTATATATGAGTCTATATATTTTCTGCATGTTTCCAATATTAGCAATTACAAAATTGTTTTAAACATTGCTTCTTCTAAGAATGGATTCTCTTTTTTTCATGAATAAATATGGACTTATAGGAATTTTCTCAGATGTTTATAAAATGCTATGGCAGATTATATTACAGCACTTTATTCTTCTGTATACAATATGAAGGTCACTTATGTTCTGTAATGAGCGAAGACTCTATTTTACTAATGTTTTCCATATCACGTTTCCAACCTGATCTCCAGCTTTATCCTTGTAGTCTGGAAGTCATTGGGCGGACCAATTTATTGTCTAGGGTAAATGAGAACAATTCTAAGAAAAAGCTGCAGTTGAAGAAAATGAAAATTAAGAGAATGATTTAATTTTAACATTTAAAGAAATCAGGTGTTTTGTTTCTTTCTTCTTTAATGTATATTTGACTCTGTGAACCTCTCATAATTATTTTCCAAGTTAATTATCAAGAAAGCTTATGCTTTTGCTGTTTTAGGTATTTTAAAGTCTTCTGCTGTGCCTTTTTCTATGTTCATGCTCTTTTCTCTTCTTCCATTCTGTGGATTTTCTTGACTCTTTTTAGTTGTTGCCTTTGATCCCTCTTCCCTCACTTAGGAGCTTTCTTTGATTCTTTAGACTCTGGATGAATCAAAGAGTACCTCCATGGGATACATGGTTCTCCCAAGCCCAGCCATGCTAAGTGATATGACTAGTTTCTCAGCAGATTATATTCTGGTTTTTTTCCCATAGTCCATTGTTTCATTTACAAACAAACAAACAAACAAAAAAACCCCACAAAAGTGATTTTTTTTGAAAAGGGTAATAAAATGACACATGCTAAAAATTAAATTTCATAAGCAAGGTTTATTATTGATAGTGTGATAAGTTATTGCAATTTGGATCTTTCACAGGTTCATTGAGACAAGAATAAACTAGGAACCTATATGATTTCCATCATATATCTTTTTTCAACTCTAGCAACCTCCTTTTGGTTGGGGGTTATAGGAAATCAGGTAGTATCCTTTGGAATACAAGAGGAAAGTACAGGTTGCAAAATTCTTTGAGGTTTTTTATTTTCTTGCTTCAAAATTGGCCAGAAATAAGGAAATCTTTTTTTTTTTTTCATTCTTTTTCTAATCAGAAACCAAGGATGACAAAAGCATAAAGTTAGATTCTGAGGGGGCATCGACCTTAATAAATCCTTCATATTCATACGCACAAATATGATGTTTGTGCATAAAATGGCTACTGAACCATGTACATCACGGAATATAGAACTTTCACAGCAAAAAAGGAGGCTTGTGTGATTTGGAAAGCTACTGTAGAAAAAATTTGGCCTCCCGTGTCTAAGGCAGTTGCCACCAGAGGGCGATTACTATAGCAAACTTCATTCTACACAATTGCTTCTTTTTTTTTTTTTTTTTTTTGGTGCTGGCTGTCCAGTTAACAAAAAATGTAACATTCTCACAATGGAACTTTAAAGTTTATACAGGATAACTCTGCAAGTTCATTTTCAACTTCAGAAAAGAAGCAAATATTGTTGGTGTTAGTAAGTAGGGAAGGGCAAAGGGAAATGAAATTTCTTGTTAGATTTGCTAGGAGATTTTTAGATGACAAGTTGAAAGAAGAAAATAGTGCCTGAGTGGAAGATTGGAACTCCAATGTACTTCCTCTAAAGAGATATTTATTTACTCTGTTTTACTCCTTTGTTTTCCTTAGGAGTGACAGAATAAGTTGATGCCTATTGCCAGTGGTTTTAGAAGTCATTAATTTTTAAAGGTTTTTTTTTGTTTCTTCTCCTTGCCAAGAGGCATCTTAGTGAGATATTTTGGATTTCGTCCTAAATATTCTTTATAATTTTGTATACATTTTATCTTGGTCTGAACATCAGACTACATAAGCGATAGAGTGATCCATTTAATAGCATGGAATGTAACATAAAGCAAGCTTTAATACCTGGAATACAGTAAACCAGTAGCTTTGAGTTATATTACCCATCGTAAACTTCTATAACCTGTGGCTCATTTTCAAAATAATAAACGTAACTCTTCCATAAAAATATCTCAACACAGAAGAGCCAGAAAAGTGAAGGACATGAACAGATGGTACATCAATCTTCTGCATTTATACAATTTGTTTTTTAATGCAAATAGTGTGGGTTGCCTGCTCATGCCTTGGATATTTGTTCCAAAGATGAGCACATTTTCTTATCTTTCTGGATCAATGTGACATTTGCAGTTATCATAAAGTGGGAGCCCATTTAATGATGTTAATGCTTCCTTAATGTAAAAATAAAATCACCTTCTTTATAAAAGCAAACAGATTAAAAGTCCCAAAGAGACCATTGAAATCTGTGACATTTGCAGTTACTGGTAACTAGATGGCTTGATTATACACAGGTAAAAAAAAAGAAATCTTAAAAACATTGTTTATGATCATTAATCAGAACATTAAGTATGAGTTCTAGATTCCCCTATGAGTAAGAAGGTAAATAAGCATCTATTTGTATAAAGAAACCAGCAAGTTAAAGACTTTTTAAAAAAGAGTTACCACAATTAAATGTTAAGTTAATAAGCATCTCTAAATTTTAAGAGAGCTTGCAGGATCTTTGTGGATCCTTAAAAAAAATGATAGTATTTCTGAGGTATGATATTTTTCTGAAACAGAAAACAGGCCTAAAAATAGTACAGCAGTTTAGATAGTAATAGTAAAGAAGTTTAGGTGTGGCACTGATTTTTTTTAAACTTAATTCACAGAATGATTCCAGTGTGTACCCACCCACCCCCATATATTTCCACTTTCACAGAGAAAAGTCATTTATAGAAGAAAAGAGTGATGTTTCTAAGGCTTATTTCGTTCCATCAATAGAGCCTACTTGGCTACTTCATAGGGAGCCTGCTTTGGGAATTCATTTCTTTTTCGTGTGTATTGTGTCTGTTTTCGATGTTTCATACACATGCCCAGAGGCCGTCTGGCAACATATACACTTTTTAAAGCCAATTTGAAAAAGCAAATCATTTCCCTTCCTGATAAGACAGCTGGCTGTTGCATACAGCTTTTTCCACTAGAAATGAGCTATGGTCACTAACTAATTCCAGAAGGTCCAAAGAGTTGGCATTTGATGAGAGCAAATTTTGATCACTATCAGATTGGCATCAACTCCAATAATGGGCCGACGTATGCGATGCAGGGCACAAGAGTGTCATGTAAGTAACCTCAGAGGCTCTGTGTAGCTCCCCAAAGAGCCTGTGGAGATAGAACGACGGCAACACCACCTCAGGAATGTTCTCTGAAACAAGTGGAGATACGTCTTAGGTGTTTTTTATAGATCTTTTTACAGATCTTATTTCATGTGGAACCACAAGTGACTCCCTTTGCTGGTAGGCGGGGCCATATCCGCAAAGGTTATCTAGATACTTGCCATAGATCTCATACCCAGTTTAATAAATAGAGCTGATGGAGTGAGGGAATTTGAATCTGGGTAACAGGGCCTTTATTGCAGCAATTAAATATTTTTTAGGCTCAGGCCTATGGGCCCAGGGTGAAAATAAAATCATATTGACTTGAAATAATTGAACCATATTTTGAAAAGAAAATAAACATGCAGGCTGGGGCTTCAATCTCTGAGGAAGTTTGCTCATCTAGTCACTTGTTCGATAATCCATTGAGCAACAATTATTTATTGAACTCTTGTTTTGCAAAGCCAGGGACACATAATAACAGGGTGTTAAGGGTCCAGTAATAAGATGGGCACACTCTCTGTCTTCACAGAGCCTGTAGTCCACCGGGGAAAACATATTAGACCAGCAATCATAATAAATAATAACAAAGATGATCATAGAGGATGGAGATCTAATCTAGCCTAGAAGTCAGGAATGAGAGAAAAGAAAAGATTGTTCCTAGAAGAGGGACTGATAAGTGTGCAGGCTCAGTGATGAGATAGATAGATTGGAGGAAACGAAAGTTCTGGAAGGCTCAAATGGGTATAATGGAAGAGAGAGAATGATAAGCAGTGAAGATGGAGAGAAAAGTAGGGTCCAAGCAGTAGTGGGTCTTGAGAAGAGAGGCCACTGAAGGGTTCTATAACATGACAATCAGAGAAGAAAGAATGGAGAACTGATCACCAGGATTGGCTGAAAGGATCAGGAAAGACCATGTAATGCTTGGCATGTTGGCAGCAGAAACTTAGATGGTAAATCTTTACTTTCAGTAGCTAAAGAGTGTTCACGAGCCTCACACATTCCTGCAGAACTGGTTAAAGCCATATTCACCTTCGCATACCCATTAACACTTTCTCTGTTCCAGCACAGAGACTGGCAGATAGTAGCTGCTCAATAAAATGTTAGGAAACAGAATCCAGAGGATGTATTAGTACTTGTGACTGCTCTACCAAATTACCACAGACTTGGTAGGCTTAAAACAACAGAAATTTATTCTGTCACAGTTCTGGAGGCCAGACCTCCAAGATTGGCCCGAAATGAGGGTGTTGGCAGGGCTGGCCTCCCTCCTGAGGCTCTCGTCGAGAATTTACTCCTGCCTTCTTTGAGCTTCTGGAGTCTGCTGGCATTCCTTGGTTTGCGACTGCATCACTCCACTCTCCATCTCTGTCTTCACTTTGCCATCTCCCCTGTGTGTCTGTCTTTCTCTTGCATGGACACTCATAAGAGCCTTTAGGGCCTGCCCTCATTATCCAGGATAACCTTCCCATCTCAGGACTCTTAATTTAATCACACCAGCAAAGACTTTGCCATATAACGTTAACGTTTAAACGTTCCAGGGATTAGGATCTGGTATCTTTGGGGGGTCAGTTTGCAGCCTACTACAGTACTTACAGTCCTTAACATCTTCACTGTCAAAGGAAAGGGTAAAATAGCCTTCCGTGGAACTATTCGAAGATTTAAGTCTTAAACCCTAATGTGGAAGCAACCATTCAAACTTCCTCTAAATATGACTCTAGCACCCTGGGTTCTGTGCTGTAACACACCATGTAGGGGTCAGAAGGGTCCTTGGGAATAAGTTATCACGAAGATGCTTGGAGTAATTTAGTGCTTACTTGTAGTAAAGTGGGTGTAAGAAATGTAAGAGCAGAGCCAATGCCATTTTGTGCCTCCCACGGAGATTAAATCCAGAGGAGTTTTCTCTGTGGTCTCTGGAGGGCCCTGTCTTAAAGCATCTCCTCACAGTTTGACGAGGACGGGTTAAACGTCCCAAGTAGGGTCTTTGAACCACACTCTCAATGCTGGGAATGGTTATTTTACTCAGAACCAACCAAGATAAATATGTTCTGTATGCCAGGCACTGTCCTAGGTTCTAGCTCAAAATTACTAGATCTCATGGAGGAAGTTCTACAATAGGAATAAATGAGTTCTAGGTGTTCTCTGGTCCTGCAACGTATCAGTCCTAGCCCAGAACATGGTGGCAGGGAAACTCAGAAGTGTTGTGGGCACTTGACTCTGTGAGATAATATTATCATCACCTTTTAACAAATAATAAATCATGGCTTGAAAGTTCAATAAATTTATGAAGTCATATAGCTAATTTGGAGTGGATCTGTGATTAGAATTCAAATTAGTCTGACCCCAATGCTCGTGATTATTTCCTCATAACAACCTTATTGCCCAGAACCAGAATTGGAGGTTAGATGTCCTTAGATTCAATTTCGGGTTTGCCATTATGCCACGCACCACAAGATCAATTCCTGAAAGAGGCCATTTCAGGATAAATAGGAGAATGCATCATTTTACCACTACATTTAAGAAGTTCATTTCCTTAAGATGCAATAGAGTCCAAAACAGCAAATAAGTTTAGCTAAACCAGTAGATCACAGGGCTATAAACATCAAAAAAATATCTTCATGGAATATTGCTCACCTTTTGAGGCTGCTGTTGTGGAGAATGGCCATGACCTTCGACAAATATCCTTAAGGACATTGATAAGGACGACCATCTTCCCAATTTCTTTTGTTTCAGATGAGCCATGAGAAATGTGTGCCATTCTTGCCTTCTCTAAGTTTAATGATAAGGCTCACTAATATTAGCAGAGCTCTGAAAACATATTTTTCTGATTTATATGGCTTTTACATGAGTCAGAAGCACAACTACAAATAGTAAAATTGTCTATTAAGTCAATGGTGAGTAAATGTTCTGGACATGCCAAGGACATGGTTACTGCCTTCTCTTCAACAATCCTTGGCATTCTAAGGATGTCACACGATTTCTTCCCACAGCGAAGGACAGATTCATGCTGTTACTTTTTTTTTTTTTTTTAAGCAATCTTGGTTGAAAGCACCAACAGTGATACAACTTGGTTCATTTTGTCATTTTTTACTCCCTTGAATTACTACATAAATATTAATAGCTAAACACATTGCAAACAGGTGGAGCTCATTCTGTCTCTGGAGTGCTGCCACCGTTATGTGATATCTCAGATGGGTGACGAGATTTTCCATGTGGGGAGGGCGGTCTGTCATTCCATGCCAACCCCATTGGACACACCCTTGGCTTGGAGTTCTTTATTTCCTGTGATATCTCTATGACAGCCTTCTTGGTCTTTTAACAGTTCATTCAGTAGAGTGGGAAGGAGTAACACACTCCACTTAAGAACCACATTCACTTCACTGTATATCTGGTTACTTTTTTTCATACAGTGGCTGCTACTGATAAGATCATGGAAGAAAGCCCCCAACATTTAAAGGTACCTATCAGCTATGCAGGAAATATTTGTTTACCACACATCCAAAAATTTGTGTATGCTTGATGACCTCTTCAAACGAAAGGAGTCACAGATTTATTATGGTAGATAATATTATGCTAAAGTCCCCTTTTTGTCCCCTGATTTGCAAATACAGAGCTTAAACTATACATCCATACAAAGTAAAAATGTATTATCTTACAGTTATCAATATGTAAGTGGTATGATTATTTTCAAAGGCTTTAGGTGTGTGGGTATAATATTCATCTACCTTTTCATGCTGAATTATTTTCTTTATGTATATTTACCTCCAATGCACAGACATATTTCAAAATGAAATTCAGAAATCTGGCTGGACATAATGCTAGACGTGATGACTAGGTTATTCCTACTGTGTCAGTAAAATAATCCATTTAAAATATATGTGTTTTCACAGGAAGCAAGCACATTTAGAGTCATTCTGGAATATGTTGAATGTATGTGATTGCATGTGACGTGCTCTGACTAGAAAATGCATGAGGCTCAGTGTACTTGAATTCCTCAACTGGTTTACAAGAGAGCCACAAATCTTGTTATAAAATTTTTTAAAAATTGATGCATAAGTCCAAATGGCCCATCTTTAAAACCTTATGCATTAGAGGAGTTTCTTTTTTTTTTTAATTTAATTTTATTATGTTTCTGATTAACCCCTGCAATTAGGCAAAATTTAAATTTTGTAATTTCATGGAGGAGGTTTGATTTAGTCCAAGTCATGAAGCAAAGTTGTATTTCTATTGTCATCTCATTGGTTATTTATCACATGTTTAATGAAAAGCAAACTATTGAGGTAAAAACATAGCTTTTATTTTTCCAATGAGGTAGGGACAGTAAACATCCTTGACATTAATGCTTTTGGTATCTGTTTAAAAATCTGTATTAAAATCAATTAGTATTCCTGTCAGATTTAAAACCGTCAGTTCTTAGGACCTTTTTCCTTCTCCACTTTTAGCTTAGATTCGGCTCCTTTCCCATTTTCTCTGCCTGTTGAGCATCGCCTGGGGTACAGGGGCCCTCTTCAAGGTGGGTTCCGAATGTGCTTTTTGGGGAGAGAGCCCATAACTTCCATCCATTTACACAGGAATCTGTGACAGTCTACTGTACTAACCCATACACTTACATAATTCAGACCATGGTAGAAGGTGTCCAGAGAAATGAAAACCAACAGATTATGTGAGGACGGGGACACAGTTTCCATTTTCATCCAACTTTGTACGTGCAAACGGTTTCCTTACAGGGAAGATGAGCCCAGCATGACGTAGGACCGCCAGTCCTCAGCAGAGCCTTTTGTTCAGAGGGGTATCTGCCTCGGAGATTTGCAAATACTCCATCAGATATTCAGGTGTATTTTAATTTTTTCTTGTTCTCATAAATACTGTTAAACTTATCCACTCCTAAATACGAGTTGAGCAAACTCAAAGAACCGTGATCTCTTATTTCATAGTTGCCTTGTGTCCTCACGGGAACCCCTCTCAGTAGGTATAACGGAGTACTGGACCATTAATCAGAGACCCTGGATGCCAGCAGGATTCTCCTGCTGGTAGCTGGTGACTCTGAACAAGTCACCTTCAGGACCTCATTTTCCTCATATGTATTAGGCAGGAGACATTGGATGGAGTCAGATGGACCCGGATTCAAATTCCTGGCCTGTCACTTACTGTTGTGTAGACTGGGGCAAGGTATTTATTTTCTTGCTCCCTCAGTCTCCCCATTTGTTGGAAAATATGCACATCGTGGAATTATTTCAATAATTAGATGAGGTAATACAGATAAGGGGTTAGCATAAGATCTGACATGTGATAAGCATTGCAGTTGTTATCCAGAAAGGCTGATTTAGTGATAGTTCTTAAGAATTAAAGTTTTGTTTTCCTGACTTATAGTTATCCCATCATTTTCTTTTTCTCATAAGCTGAAAAAAAGTAAAGAAGTAAAGAATATCGCTGACTTGTGGTACGTGATATTATGTCCTTTTCTTCTACACCTTAATTTTGCTTCTACCGTGTGCAAACCCCAAAAGGACACTTGTTAAATAAAGATGGAGCAGGGGCATGGATGTGTAAGGGGAGCAGTGAGTGAGGGGGACCATGTTACAGGCCAAGTGACTGGTCAGTGAATCTGGGGATGTTCAACTTGATGAGGTGGTGGCTCAAAGCAAACACAAGGTGGTCATAGATTATTTAAAAGGAGGCTTTATGAAGTCTCAGCACATATTCCCATGATGCTCAGGGGTAGGTGTGTGACAAGGTGAGTGGAGGTTACATGAAAACAGAATTTGTCTCTCTGTAAGTAACATCACTTTTAATGTCAGAACTCACCCAAAAATGAAAACATCAGATTACCTAGGGGCGCACTGTTGTTCAGTGGTGAGAGATCTCAGAATTGACATGACTCACCAAAAAAATTTGCTGTTGAATAAAAATTTTTTCCTAATTTGAACCAAAATCAGTCTTTCTATATTTTCTTTTTCATTTCAAATTTTTCACATCTATGTTTTAAATTAACGATTCAATCGATGGACTGTTCTTTGTGATGCCATTAATGACTTTCTACTTTCTGAATCTAATAAGCAAACTTTCAGTTCTTAAATATGTTACATCTGGTTTTCAGTGCATACTCAATAAATGTTATTGTTATAACCCAATCTTATTCTCTAAATCTGAGATTTTTGGCATAATTGACCTTGATTTTTCTTGAAACTTTCTCTGGTTTCTACAAATTCATTTGTGAAATCAACATTTTAAATATGTCATCTAGTCATTCTTTCTTTGGCTGTTCTTAGGTTCATTCTGGGGGGTTTTCTTTCCTTGACCCTGAAATATAGGTGGGCACAGCTCTTGACTCTTTTCTCTTTTCCCTGGGTAAACTCATCCCATCTCAACAAGGGTGCATAGTGAGAAGGAAACTTTAATGCCCTAGTTGTCAATTCTGTGTCATAACTTAAGTTTTCTCCTATGCATTTGGAATAGTGCTAGCTATGTACCATCCTTGGGAGAATTGAGAAAGTGGTCACTCAAATCATTTTCTTTAAGATTTAATTCCTGCATGGACTTCTGACTGAAAAAGGTAACTCTCCAAAATCTCTCTGGCCCAGACCACTGACGACACATTTCCAACATCTTACTAGCCATTACCTGGACAAAATGGAGCCCTTCAAACCTGGCATTTTCTCCTGAAAACTCTCTTTTCGTCCTCATGCCTAAGAATATACAACTGTCCGATCACTTGCTCCAGAAAGTTCAGGAGGAATCCTGGACTCTTTTCTCCCTAAAACTTGAAGAGATTAGCTACTAAATATGTCTCAGATTAGTTGCCTTCTGTTCTGCTGGCTATGTTTAGCTCTTTATTACATTTTATTTGGCCTATTATCAGAGGGAAGTAGCCCTATACCTACATTTCTTGCTGTGTGAAATATCACCTAACCATCACCATCATTTTTAACCTATCCTTCAAAACTGTCAACATGAGCTCTTCTGAACATAAATAAAATCTATGTTCATTTGGTTCAGTCTTGCCTCATCCATTGGCATGGCACACAAAGTTTTCTGTCGGCCAGCCCAGGTTAACTTTCCCAACCCCCTGGGACAGTCTGTCTTCTCCTGCTAGACTACTTGAAGTCCTTTGAATGCACAACATTTTTTTTCCTTAGCTTTTATGTTTGCTATTACCTTTCCTAAATGCCATTCACCTCTTTATCTGGTGAACTTTACCCTTCCTTCAATATTTAATTTAAATTCACCATTCTCATTAAAATACTTTGATCCCCCAGTTGATTAGTATTGAGTAGAGTGTCTGGAACATAAAAAATTCTGGGGTGCCTGGGTGGCTCAGTCGTTAAGCATCTGCCCTCGGCTCAGGTCATGATCCCAGGGTCCTGGGATCGAGCCCCACATCAGGCTCCCTGCTCAGCAGGAAGCCTGCTTCTCCCTCCCCCACTCCCTCTTCTTGTGTTCCTTCTCTCGCTGTGTCTCTCTCTGTCAAATAAATGAATAGTCTTTAAAAAAAAAAAAAGAAAAAGAAAGTGTGGAACATAAAAAACTCTTAATAAGTTTTAAATTTGAAATATATTGGGCGCCTGGGTGGCTCAGTTGGTTAAGCGACTGCCTTCGGCTCAGGTCATGATCCTGGAGTCCCAGGATCAAGTCCCGCATCGGGCTCCCTGCTCGGCAGGGAGTCTGCTTCTCCCTCTCCCACTCCCCCCTCTTGTGCTCTCACTCTCTCTCTCAAATAAAAAAAAAAATCTTTTAAAAAAAATTTTTGAAATATATTATTTTTAAATTGGGGTATAATTGGACTATAACGTATTAGTTTCAGGTATACAACAAATACACAGTTGAAGCTTGAACAGTGCAGGGGTTAGGGGTGCTGATAAAAATCTGTGTATAACTTTTGACTCCTCATAAACTGAAATACTAGTAGCCTACTATTGACCAGAAGCCTTACCAATAGCTTAAACGGTCAATTAATATATATTTTGTATGTTATAGGTATTTTATACTGTATTCTTACAATAAAGAAAAAATTACTTTAAAATTAAAGAAAACATAAGGAAGAGAAAATACATTGATAGCAGTGTACTGTACTTACCGAAAAAAATCTTTGTGTAAGTGAACATGCCCAGTTCGAATCCGTGTTGTTCAAGGGTCATCTGCATTGTGAAGTGATCACCACAATAAGCCTGGTTAAATATTTTATTAGTAATACATGTTACATTATGATTATGCTATTGAAGATGGGATGCAGGCTCTTGATATCAAGTTGTAGCAACATAATTCTAGGTGTCTTCTAAGATTCTACAGTTCTATGATTTATTTTAAACTGTTTAGAAAAATCTAATATTAATTCCATTTCTATTTTCCTTCAGTTAATATGACAAAAACACATTAAGACCTCAACAATATTTCTCAATTGACTAGGCTTGAATTCCTGGAATTAATATTGCAATCCTAACTCTAAGACTATAATGTCATATTGACATTTCAAAAAATACATCTTTTAGCTCACTGGCACTTCAATGGAATTCTTTATCCATGAAGGTTCCTCATTTATTTTGTGCCCAGTATAAGGCATATTTTATAGCATTTAAACATTAAATGACATTTTATTAGTTCCCTCACCTAGCCCTAGGGTCTATTTTAGGTTTGAACAATTCTAAGTCAGTGTTCTTGCCTTACCTTATGGAGGAAGAATCCTGGAAAAGAAAATCTCTAATTTTTTTATCAAAATGTGTCCTTAAATCTCTCTCTACCCCACCCTAGTGCTCTGTGTTTTTACTTTCCTCTTTCCCTCTCCCTCTCTGCTGACATTAGCATAAAAATGTGCTACCCTAACTAAGCAGTCTGTTAACTGATAAGCTATCAAAAAATCATCTGTTATTTTTATAGCTCAAAGGCAGATGCCATTTCAAGAACTAGAGTTGAATGAGTAGGGTTTGTTAGTGCTTTTTAGATTCATCATTGTAAACTTGAGGTATTTTAAAATGGAATGATTGGAGGCTTGAAATATTATCCCAAGAGCAATCAAGCTTTAGAATTTTGCTAGCCTTAAATTTTTGTCTGCATAAAATCATTTCATATCACGTTGTATCATAAAGAATCTTGGTTGTAGTCTAATGTTTGTATGGAAAAATCTTTCCTGCATTAAATCAGACCATTGTAATTATCCAGGAAAACTCAGATCAGAACATCCCCTTCTATTCCAGCAGGGGCCCCCTTTGCCATGAGATGCTTTTCAAAGGGTCTCCGAAACAGCAAACATGTGCTTGGTAAACAACTGTTTTCTCAGGTTGCTTTTCTGAATTGCTTTGGGCATAATAAGGTGGCACTCTAGTTAGAAGTGGGTCTGCTCCAGGTCCCAGGCCTCAAGACTCCTGAGATTGCTCTTGGAGGCTTGGATTAGAAGTCCATTTGAATAAAAGAATTATTTAAAAACCAGGGAGCTTGGCCTGCCAAGATTTGTCACTGTTATAAACTGCTTTTGTGTCACAGAAGCTAGTTGCCCATTTAAAGATCACCCATTTACAGAAAAAAAGTCACGATTTACAGAAAAGGAAAAGGAAACCACAAATGCTGGAAAGGAAGATGAACTATTTAATAACAAAGATATCAGAGCAGTGAACATGACAATGGATCAAGATGCATATGTGATTATGCTCCAATATATTTTGTATCATATAGTTATCCAGCAGCACCTTGACGGATTGAAATTTGAATATGGTTTAATTTACTGATCAGTAAATAATTTGAAGCATATGATCTCAACAGTTCTTAAAATCTAGCCATTGTTGTCATCAATATATCATTTTTCACAAATAACCACCACCATCTCATAGAAAGTCAACAGAATACGTGGGTGTGTATAATGGTTAGATGATTATTTTTAAATTAAATAATATTTTAAATTACACAAGTATTCAATGTATGCATGCTTGTTCTAAAACTTCAAACAATACAGAAATATATTCGGTAAAAAGATATTCTCTCCCTCTCCACATTTACTCAAAAACCAAATTCAGTCAATAATTTAATATGTATCCTTCAAGGTCTTCTACCGTGTGCTCATAGTGTAACTGTCTATCTGTCTACCTATACCTGCCCACCTATCCCTGTGGAGTTGGAGACATTGTGCAGTTTTACTTCCTTTATTTCGTTTTTAGGGAGGCATCATCTCATGTATACCTAAGACTCAGGAGTAAGACGGCCTGAATTCAAAATCTTTAACCTTCCACAAGTCACTTGACCAGCTGTGCCTCAGCTTCCTCACATTTCCAGTATGTAAATAACAGCACTTACCTCAAAGAATTTTTGTGAGAAATGTTTGTGTGTGTTCCACAGTTCTATTTCTCATATTAATTGTATAGATGAAGTACTTTGCATTATTCCCAGCATATCATAAATATTGCATTAGTGTTATTATTATTTTTTACTCCAATGTCCTCTTTTCATGTAATAATATATCTTATATCTTTCTAGATCACTCCATAAAGATCTATCATATTCATTTCAAATGCTGCATAGTATTCTAGACCCTGGAAGTAATTTATTTGCCTCTTTTCCTATAGATGGAACTTTAGCTCTTTTCCTTTCCTTTTTTTTTTCTTTCTTTTTTTGCAATGAGCATAATGTAATGAGCATCTGTGTGTGTGTGTGTGTGTCTGTCTGTCTGTCTGCATTTATGTGCCTATAACATAGATTCTTAGAAATGGAATTGCTAGATCAAATGGTATCAATATTATTTTTTAGAAACCCCTGAAATGCTCTCCAAGATGCTTTAGAAATTTGCATTTGCACCAAAAATGAGTACAAGTGTCTTCACAACCTCCCCTATATCCTGCACTGTAGCCAAACCATTTCTTACAACGTCTTAAAAGTTACAATTTTGTTTAAAATTGCATTTCTCTCAGGGGTGCAATTGGGCATTACCAGCTAAGTAGAATGTTACAACTTTTGAGTTTCATGTAATCTGATAGGCAAAAATATAATCACTTTTTTTCAATTTTGCATTTCTCTGATTAATAGTGAGGTTGGGCATCTTTTCATGGATCATGTTTATATCTGTTTTTTTCTTTAAATTGATTTTTATGATCTAATATTATAGATATTAATCATTTGAATCATATGTGAAACAATTTATCCTATTCTTTTACCTGTTTTTTAATTTAATGTGTTTTTTATTATAAAAGCTTTACATTTTAATGTTTTTAAAGATAATATTATTTTTAATGGCTTCTGCATTTTGTGTTCTGTTGTGAGATAACAGAAAATACAAATATTGGCCTCTGCCCCTGGTTCCTGGCACAGAGCTCTTAAAACCCTTGTAAATTCCTAAGTGATAAGAGAACTAGGAGCATCTATTGTTCTAATATTTACTTTGACCCCATCCCTGACACAGGGCTCCTAAAACTCTGTGAATTCCTAAGTGATAAGAATTCTAGGAGCATCTTTTGTTCTAATGAGGTGACAGTGGGGGTGGGTTCCCGGATGGGGGCTGGTCACCAGAAAGACCAAGTCATGTTTAGAAGCTAGAGATTTTCAGCCTCACCCTCCCATCCTCCAGATAGCGGGAGGGACTGGTAATTGAGTTAATAATTGATAATGCAGTGGGGAAGCTCCATAAAATCCCAATAAGATGCGGTTCAGAGAGCTGCTAAGTTGGCTAATCCACACTGGAAGGATGATGTACCCCAACTCCACAGAGACAGAAGCTCCTGTATTGGGGACCCTCCCAGACCTTCTCTATGTATCTCTTCATACGTCTGTTCATCTGTATTCTTGATCAAATTCTTTAGTAAACTGCTAAATGTGTTTCCCTGAGTTCTGTGAGCCATTCTAGCAAATTAATTGAATACAAGGAGCAGGGGTGGGGGGGCATTGGAGCCTCCAATCTATAGCTGATTGGTCAGAAACATGGGGCTCTGTAGTAGAGACTGGGAGTGGGAGGAGTCAGTCTTGTGGGACCAAGCCCTTACCTGGGAAATCTGACACTGTCTTCAGGTAGTGTCAGAATGGAGTTAAATTATAGGACACCAAGCTGGTGGTATAGAGAATTGCTTGATGTGGGGAAAAACCCCAACATATTTGGTGACCATCAGTGTCAGAGATGAAGTGTTCTCTGTGAGTAGTAAAGGAGACACACACGAGAGAAACAGTGGGAAGAACTGGGTTTTTCCTTTATGTTGAATAATATATATTAATACTTTTCTATTTTTGGTAAATTTTAAATGTGTAACTCTTGAATCCATCTGAAAGTTATGTTTCTGTAAGATAAAGTGTGAGGTTTTTTGGTGTGAGAGAGAAATTTGTCTTACTTCCCCCATATAAAGAGCCATGTCTAATACCAGTTATTCAGTAGTCTATCTTTTCCTTAATTATTTAAAATGCCATCATATCACATGCTAAACTCCCATATATGATGAGTGTAATTCTTTGCTCTCTATTCTGTTCTATTAATGCTTATCTAGTCTTGTACCAATACCACATGTTTTTAATTGAAATAGTTTTATAGTATATTTTAATACCTGTCAGGGCATTATCATTATAACTGAGGATTTTTCCAAAAGTTTTTCCAAAATTCTCTTCCAAGTTAACTTACTAATCAACTTATCAAGTTCTGTAAAACCAAATTGGAATTCTGGTTGGAACTGCATTAAATTTATAGATTAGTTTAATTTTTTAAATCTTAGATTCATTTGAATTATTTCATTCAGGTACATATTATTCATTTTCTTCTGTTGTTCTTCTTTCTATTCTCTTTCTTTCTTTCTTTCTTTTTTCTTTCTTTCTTTCTTTCTTTCTTTCTTTCTTTCTTTCTTTCTGAGAGAGAGTGCAAGTGGGGGGAAGGGGCAACAGAGAGAAAGAGAATCCCAAGCAGGCTCCACACTGAGTGTGGAGCCCGACAGGCCTCGATCTCACAACCCTGATCTCTGGACCTGAGCTGAAATCAAGAGTTGGAGGCTTAACTGACTGAGCTGCCCAGATGCCTTATTCTATTTCTAACTTATTATCCAAACTGATTTGAATTTAACTTTACCTGTCCTGGAACATGGTATTTATTTCTATTTCCATCTATTGTATAGTATGTCCCTCATTACCATTTTGTAATTCTTTATGAAATAATAGCAATAATAAATGATAAACTAACCCAAAGATAGCACTTACTTTTTGCCAGGCACTTTTCCACCAGCTTTACACATATTTGCTCATTTAGTCCATTCAGTAGCTCTACAGTAGTTAGTATTATCGTGTGCACTTCTAACACATGAGGAAAGGGAGAAGCATTTGAAAAGTTGTGGAGGGTCACACAGCTAGTAAGCAGTGGATTCACACCCAGGCATCCTGGCTCCAGCATCTTTGTCCTTAAGGACTGTTTAGATATTTTATGATTATATCTCTTGTATCATGATACTTTGTGTGGCAACTGAGACTGTGATTTTTTTCCTATTAAAATTTTTAATTGCTTATTGATAACATATATAGAAAAGCTTTTTTTTGGTGAGGTCTTGTGTTATAAACATATCTATTAGAGACAGTTTTAAATATCAAATGCGGTGCTGCTTTACATCCAAAATTAAGCAAAGTCTCACTCAGTGGATACTTAGTTTTACTTCCAACTTGCCAGTGGAATGACTGGTCTCTTTTGGAGTTCATCAAAAAAATGAGAGCAGAAAGAGTCTTCTTTCTTATTGTGGCTACCAAAAATTAATGGAATTCTTCTCTCATTTATCAAACCTTTATTGAACACAAATGGAAGCTATGCTCATTGTAGCATATGGACAAGATGAATGTGAAATATGATTGCAAATTGATAGTTTGTCACTAATGAGAGTTTTTTTAAAAGTCAGTATTGAAAATCATTATGCTATTTACATGAATATTTGTTGATCCTGTATTTAAATTAAAGCTTTTTAAAACATTATTATGAATAAAATTAGATGGTTTGGAACTGCATGACATCACGTGGGGAAGGATCATCCATGATTTTTACTGTCCTATCTGTATCTATTATTCTCTTTTTCTTATCCCTATGATTATCCCTGTTCCTACGCTTTCATTTTACTTACAACACACTTCTGCTCAGTGAAAACCTCAAACAAGCAATGTGACTTCCATTAAAAACACATAAAACAGAGTGGTGATATTGAAATAATAGAACAGGAAGCCTTGGACTCTCCATCCTCACATGAAAACACCCATTTAACAATACATCGATCAACTCCCTTCATGAGAAATCCAGGAAACAAGAGGTTCCTGCACCCCACATGAGCATGCATCCAGGGTGAAGCTAACAGGACAGTTTGTGTCCCTCACTCACCACCATCCCTCCCTTAGCTCAGAGTGGCACAATTGTGACAAAACTCCCAGTTCCTGACTTCTCCATAGGGAAGGAAGGAGAAAACTAAAACCTAAATATAACGTGCAGACTTTTCTGGGGGCTGCCCAAGGAACCAATTTCTGTCTTGCCTAAATCTAAGCACTGACAGGAAAGGGCCCCAGGTAGGAGGCTGCTGAGACTAAAGGCAAAGATTTGTGCTGGTTGTATTATACTCAGCATGGTTCCTCCTGGGTCAGCATGGAACAAGTGGGAGAAAAACCCCCAACTTCAGGTCATTTCTCTGATAAACACAGATGCAAAAATCTTCAAGAAAATACCAGCAAACAGAATCCAATAGCACATGAAAAGGATCAGAAATCATCACCAAGGGGATTTATCACTAAGATGCAAGGATAGTTCAACATAAGAATATCAATCCCATGAACAGATCTGTACACTGAAAACTATAAAATATTGATGAAGGAAATTGAGAGTGTACAAATAAATAGAAAGATATTCTGAGTTCATGGGCTAGAAGAATTAATATTGTTCATACTTCCCAAAGGGATATATACTTTATTTTTTTTTATTAATTTTTTTTTTTTTTTTTTTTTTTTTGGCGAGGGAGGGATGGGAGGGGTAAGGGAGAGGAGTGAGAGAATCTTAAGCAGGCTCTATAGCCAACGTGGAGCCCAACGCAGGGCTCAATCTCATGACACTCACAACTGGGAGATCATGACCTGAGCTGAAATCGAGAGTCAGGCGATTAACCAACTGAGCCACCCAGGCACCCCAGGGATATATACTTTTTTTCTTTTTTCTTTTCTTTTCAAGTTTTTTTTTTTTTAATTTAAGTTCAATTTAGTTAACATATAGTGTATTATTAGTTTCAGGGTAGAATTTAGTGATTTATCAGTTGCATATAACACCCAGTGCTCCTTACATCAAGTGCCCTCCTTAATGCCCATCACCCAGTTACCCCATCCCCCCACCTACCTCCCCTCCAACAACCTCAGTTTGTTCCCTATAGTTAAGAGTGTCTTATGGTTTACCTCCCTCTCTGTTGTTATCTTATTTTACTTTTCCTTCCTTTTCCCTATGTTCATCTGTTTTGCTTCTTAAATTCCCCATGTAAATGAAATCATATGGTATTTGTCTTTCTCTGACTGACTTATTTAGCTTAGCTGAATACCCTCTAGTTCCATCCATGTCATTGAAAATGGCAAGATTTCATTCTTTTTGATGGCTGGGTAATAGTCCATGATACACACACACACACACACACACACACACACACACACACACACCCCACATCTTCTTTATCCATTCATCTGTCGATAGACATATTTTGAATATTGTGGATATTTCTCCTATAAACATTGGGGAGTATGTGCCCCAGCAAATCAGCATTTTTGTGTCCTTTGGATAAATACCTAATAGTACAATTGCTGGCTCATAGGGTGGCTCTGTTTTCAACTTTTTGAGGAACCTCCATACTGTTTTCCAGAGTGGCTGCAGCAGTCTGCATTCCCACCAACAGTACAAGAGGGTTCCCCTTTCTCCACATCTGCGCCAACATCTGTTGTTTCCTGTGTTGTTAATTTTAGCCATTCTGACAGGTGTGATGTGGTATCTCACTGTGGTTTTGATTTGTATTTTGCTGATGATGAGTGATGTTGAGCATCTTTTCATGTGTCTGTTGGCCATTTGTATGTCTTCTTTAGAGAAATGTCTGTTCATGTCTTCCATCCATTTCTTGACTGGATTTTTTTGTTTTTGGGGGGTGTTGAGTTACCAAGGATATATACTTTAAATTAAATCCCTATCTGAATTCCAATGACATTTTTCACAGAAATAGAAAAGAAAATCCTAAAATTCATATGGAACCACAAAAGACCCTGAATAGCCAAAGTAATCTTAAGAAAGAAGAAAAGAGGTGGAAGAATCACATTTCCTGATTTCAATTATATTACAAAACCACAGTAATCAAAACAGTATGGTACTGGTATAAAAACATACACATAAACCAAGAGAACACAATTGAAAGCCTAGAAATAAACCAACACATATATGGTCAATTAATTTATGACAAAGGAGCCAAGAATATACAATGGGGAAAGAATAGTCTCTTCAATAAATGGTGTTGGGAAAACTGGATATCCACATGCAAAAGAATGAAATTGGACCCTTATACCATACACAAAAATCAACCAAAAATGAATTAAAGATTTAAATGTAGGACCGACAATATAAAACTCCTAGAAGAAAAATCTTGACATTGGCCTGGCTTTGCATTGATTATTTATTTATTTATTTATTTATTTATTTTAAGGATTTATTTGAGAGAGACAGAAGGGGAGAGTGAGCACGAGCGGGGAGGAGGGGCAGAGGGAGAAGCAGGCTCCCCGCTGAGCAGGGAGCCCAACATGGGGCTTGATCCTAGGACTCCAAGATCATGACCTGAACTGAAGGCAGACGCTTAACCGACTGAGCCACCCGGGTAGCCAGCATTAATTTTTTAGATCTGATACCAGAAGCTCAGGGAACAAAAGCACAATAAACAAGTGAGATTACATCAAACTAAAAGTCTTCTGCACAGTAAAGGAAACAATCAACAAAATGAAAATACAACCCGTGAATCGGGAGAAAATATTTGCAAACCATCTATCTGATTAGAGGTTCATATCTAAAATATATAAGAAACTCATATGACTCAATACCAAAAATATAAATAACTCAATTTAAAAAATGGGCTAAGACTTAAGTAGACGTTTTTTTCCAAAGAAGATATACAAATGGCCGGGGGCGCCTGGGTGGCTCAATGGGTTAAGTGTCTGACTCTTGATCTCAGCTCAGGTCTTGCTCTCCCAGTTGTGAGTTTGAGCTTCATGTTTTTGAAAAAAAAAAAAAAGAAGAAGAAGAAGATATTCAAATGGCCAACAGAAGTTTGAGAAGATGGACGACATCACTAATCATCAGGGAAATGCAAATCAAAACCACAAGAAGATATCATCTTGTTAGGATGGCCATTATAAAACAAAAAAACAAAAGTGAGAATGAGGGGCGCCTGGGTGGCTCAGTCATTAAGCATCTGCCTTCAGCTCAGGTCATGATCCCAGGGTCCTGGGATCAAGCCCCGCATCAGGCTCCCTGCTCTGCAGGAAGCCTGCTTCTCCCTCTTCCACTCCCCCTGCTGGTGTTCCCTCTCTCACTGTGTCTCTCTCTGTCAAATAAATAAATAAAATCTTAAAAAAATATATGCAAATGTAACATGGTGTAGCCGCAATGGAAAGCAGTATGGAGATTCCCTAAAAAAAAAAAAGAACTGCCTTATGATGCTGCAACAATCCTACTTCTGGGTATTTATCCGAAGGAATTGAAAACAGGTTCTTAAAGAAATACTTGAGCTCCTATGTTCATTACAGTCTCATGTGCAATATGCAAGAGGTAGAAGCAGCCTAAATGTCCATTGACAGATGAATGGATAAAGAAAACTTTGTATATACGTACAATAGAATATCCATCCTTTAAAAAGAAGAAAATTCTGTCACAGGCTACCCCATGGATGAACCTTAAGGACATTACGCTAAATGAAGCTAGTCATAGAAGGAAAAATACTGTATGATTCCACCGATAAGAGGTATCGAAAGTAGTGAAACTCCTAGAAGCAGAAAGCAGAATGGTGGTTTCCAGGGGCTGGGGAAGAGGGAAATGAGGAGTTACTGTCCAATAAGTATAGAGTTTCAGTCATGCAAGATGAAAAAGTTCTAGAAATCTGTAGAAAAATGTGCATATAGTTAATAATACTATACTATATACTTAAACATTTATTAAGAGGGTGTATCTCATGTTGTGCGTTTTTTTACCACAATAAAAAAAAATGAAATGCTTATGCTGATTTGCTGCTCTGTATATATAACAATAGTAGAGTTGTCTGGTTTCGGTGGTTTCTTGATAAGTGATTGGCAAACTACTACCATGGGCCAAATTCAGTCTGCCATCTATTTTTGTAAATGATTTTTTATTGGAACACAGCCATGCCCAATTATTTACACATTGTCTGTGGTCACATTTGTGCTACAGTGACAGAGCTATATAGGTGTGACTGAGACCCTATGGCCCACAAAACCTAAACTATTTGCTATCTGGCCTTTTACAGGAAAAGTTTGCCAACTTCTGCTCTAGATGGTGGGGAATTTCTTTACTTTGACGAATCTTACTTAGTCCCATTTAAAGTCAAACATGTGTATGTTCAATAAATGCTTGTGGGTCATGACGATACATTGCTACTCATGATAATAATATGGAAATGTAAACTCTGTAATTCTTTGGACATGTAAAATTAATATGAAGAATTAGTATAGAATTTCAAAACTGGACTGAAATTCTGTCTCATCTGTTCCAATGGACCGAGGAAATGAGACACAGCAGAGCAAATTCTGATAGTTATTACTGTAATACAAACCACTCCAAAACATAGTGGCTTAAAACAGCAACTGCTTGTTATTTCTTGAGTCTATGGGTTGACTTAGCAGATCTGCTCTCTGGCTGGGCTCGGGTGATACCAACTAGCCTTGCTCAAGCATTTACAGTGAGCTGGTGACTTGGCTAGCTGGCTGGTCTGGGATGGCCTCAGTTTAGTGCCTTAGCTCTCTTCCAAATGCCTCTCCTATTCTTTCAGTGGGGTGGCCTGGACATACTTTCATGGTGATGGGAGGTCAGGAGGTTCGTGAGACAATGGAAATGTACTTTTTTAAAAAGATTTTATTTAGTTATTTGAGAGAGAGAGAACATGAGCAGGGGGGAGAGGGAGAAGCAGGCTTCCTGCCGAGCAGGGAGCCCGATGTGGGGCTTGATCCCAGGACCCTGGGATCATGACCTGAGCCGAAGGCAGATGCCCAACTGAATGAGCCACCCAGGCACCCTGGAAATGTACTTTTTCAAGCCTTTGTTTTTATCAACTCGCTAGTGTTCACTGATCAAAGTCAGTCCTATGACCAAGGCCAGAGTCTGTGCGGGTGAGCACAAGGAGTGTGGGTACTGGGAATTATAAAAAAGTGGGAGCCTTAGTATGATCAGTTACACTGATAACTTGGGCTACACCAGGGTCTTTCAGCAGCTGTCATCCCTCTCCTAAGCTCTGTCTGTCACACCAACTAGTTATTACTAATGTTCTCTACTACATAAGTTAAGTGGAAACAATCTGTTTTAGATGTAAAATAGTAAACAGGGTTTAAATTTGATGATCATAATCATACACAGCATGCTTCCAACAGATATGTGGTGGACAAGAGCCTGAGTGTGGCCATGGTTAACTCAGGGCGGATCTGGGTTTTTTTTGCAAGTCTCTCGTTACCTCCCCCTTACCACCACTGTACTATTTCAAAAAATATAAAAAAGTTAATATATTTTAAAAGTGAACTCATTCTTTTAAGCTTCAGAAAAGGTGTTTTAATTGCACAAAAAAGAGGAAATAATTGTTTACGTATATATACACTGGCATTTTGTCCTGAAAGAATTGGTATGATGCTATGGTGGCTCAGTTGGTTAAGCATCTGCCTTCGGCTCAGGTCATGATCTCGGGGTCCTGGGATCGAGCCCCACATCAGGCTCCCTGCTCAGTGGGGAGTCTGCTTCTCCCTGCCCCTCCCCTGAGCTCATGCTCTCGCATGCTCTCTCTCTCAAATAAATGAAATCTTTAAAAAAAAAAAAAAGAATTGGTGCGATGCTTATATAATAAAGAATACCATTAATTGATGAGTAAGTCTGTCTTTTCCGTGAAGGCTCGAATCTGATATAATGCTGAGGCTTTTTTTGTGTTATACGTATTCAAGGCTTAATAATAAAAGATGAAGACTAAATAACTTTAATATTCATATATTTGCTGGCCGAGGTTGGAGAAGTGATTTACAGAAGGTGAACCAACAGAGAATTTGTGCAGTACATGCTTTTATTTATTTCAGTGCATCTTAATTGAGCAGTTGCTAAGTATCTAGACACACACATACACACGATATGTCATTGATCTTTGTTTTGGATACTCACTATTTAATTGTTTTGTCCCTGGTTTTATTAGTGATAGCAAAGAATTCAGTGGAAAGCACAAACCTTAAAAATGCCATTGGACACAGGGCATTCGGATTCCATTCACAGCAGAACCAAATCTTTATCCAGGAGATGTGGATGGTCAGGGTTTTAGTGCCAGCAGTGTGTGAACTAGTCCAGTGCATATACTTTGGAATTAGCTGGCCCATTTTGGAATTCTAACTCTGTCACGTCCTAAGTGTGTGACCTTGGACAAGTACCTGGACCTCTCCAAGCCTTGGTGTAAAGAAGCTCGTGTGTTCTGTAAGTGACCAATAAGCATTCGTTTCTAAAATAAAAAGCGCTAGGATTAATTGAGCACCTTCTTTGTGTCAGATATTGACCCAGGTGTTAGGATCCAAATAACAATGACTATAGCGAACCGATTTTGATTGATTTCTCTCAATTTTGATTGATTTCTCTCAATTTTGCCAGTAAGCAAAATTCCTAATCTGAAACTTCTAGAGTCAGATATGGTTCAGAATTCAAAATTTTTAAGATTCTAAAACAGCAATGTAACACTTATAGAGTATATAACATCCCCAGAGGGTCTGGGGCACCATCCCTAATCTAACACATCAACTTTTCTGTACTGAAATGTGTGACTAGGTATGCTAAATGAGATAAAGTCTGTAAATCCTTTCATGTTAGTTCAGGCCACATTAGTTCAGGCCATCAGATGGGTTTATTTTGAATTTCAGAATTGTGAATCAGGGACTGTGCCCCACTTTAAGCTATGAAGTTGGTACTGTTATTGTTTATTACCACTGCTGCCTCAAGGAAACTGAAGTGTGATGAGGTTTAATACCTTATCCAGTGTCACGCAGCTAGAATGAAGCAAACCAAGGAAATAGGGCTCCAGAATCACTCTCTGAAGCGAATGATTTCAGCAATAAGATAGATTAAGAGAAGCTCAAGAAACTCCGAGTCCACGGGAAGAGACAAACCTGCAGTTTGACAGATACAGGGAGCAGTGGGAAGAGCAGGATGCTAGGAACCACAGGAAGGTGCAGATGACCTGCAGGGGTGCTGGGGCATGGCCCACAACCCCACAACAAATAGGACCGCTGCGTCTCTTAAGTAACTACGAATCTAAAATTTAACTTAGAACCTACGTCCATTTTCGTGCAGTATTATGTTTGCAGCGTTAGGATCTTAACTTCTGAAAGACACTCTATTTGTCTTAAACAAAACCTGGAATTCCACTGCTAAGGAAAGCTGGCCAGAAAACCCAAGGCATTTGAGGGCAGCCAAGTTAAATATTGTATCTCTTTTTAAGAAGTTAATCCCCCTGGGTCTTTGACCTTTGTTCTTTGCTCCCAAAGGCAGCGACATATGATGTTTATCTTGCCAAAAATAGTTAAAAGTCATCTAGGAGCTCTCCGCTGAGTGGGCCAACCCGCTCTGACCTTTCTGACTAGACCAACTCCTGTTACGTTAACCTCTGACTTCAGTCCCCTTAATGGCAATATTCCCCAGCACTGTAATTTCCCTCCCACCGTGTTCTCTCAGGCAAATATTTACTACTGAGGTTTCACAATTTATTTTTCAAACAAAGTGGCAGGGACCACCCCATGCCACCACATCCTCATTTCATATTAGAACCCATCATTGCCGAGATATAATTTTACCAGAACAAATGTGCTTTAGGGACTATTTGACATGAGATGGAGGCTTGACTTCCCATCAAAACCAAACCGGGCCCTTGTCAACTTCAAGATGGATATAAACAAGAAATGCAAGCCTGTAATTGGTGATGGAAATCAGATAAGACCTCTTGAAATGCAACCATTGATACTAAAATGTGAACTCGAATTACCTTTGATTAAGTCACTTAAGAAAATAAAGCTGGGGCGGGTTTAAAAGAGATTCTGAACACGCTTGTGAACGAGATCTTGTAGTTTCCAGCCTCTCAAAGGCAAGCTGAAGAAAATTAAAGTCAGACCCAAAGGCTTATGAAATGAAACAGAACTCGGAGGAGACCTCCCTGCAACCTTTAACATCTTGTAGGTCTCAATCATGACAGAAGTCCAGTCGTGATTCCTTCTGAAGCTGCAGTGGGTTCTTTCTATGCAACGGAAATCCAAGCATCGATGGAGTCAACCTTCTTGTTTAAGTGCTTTGTGAGTTGTGAGAAATGTAGCCCACCAGTGACAAACAGCCCACAACCTCCTACTTCACTGCGTGTCATGAATTATTCAATAGTAATTTTAACAAAACTTACTCAATAACAATCTATATCCTTGATGTGTTCTTGTACAGAGACATTTTATACTTGGACGTTTTATACTCTTCTCTAGAAGAACTAAAATTCAAAAGGATGAAGTTACTTCCTGTCTTGTTTTGTTTTGTTTTGTTTTTTTATGTTTTGCTTGAAGTTTCACAACTTGGTTTAATTCACTAGGCAGAATTCCTTAAAACTAAATTTCTCATTTACCTATACGGAAGGAATAATAATTTAATAGGACGTATTTTATTTGGTTAAAAATATTCTATTTTCTGATGCCAAAGAGAAGTTTGTGGCCTTGCTTTAATAATTATCTAAAATGCTTAAGAAAGGAGGCGGATAGAGATGTAAATAGAGCCGTATTTTGAATCATTAGAGTTTATCAGTTAACAAACATGTAGGCAAATATAGGAAGAAAATAAATATACCATATGAAAACATGTTTTAAGTTCTTTGGATTTTTTAGCGTGTGAGTATTGCTTTTCTATCATTATGTTATAAAAGCCAAATCTTATCTCATTTGGGCTCTATCTTAGAAAAAATGGGAACGTTCTACAATACATATGTAACCTTTCAAAGTCTGCTTCAGGCTTCATAGACAATACCACATAAAAATCTTACATATTTAAAAAAGAAAGAAAGTAAATGACAGTATCTTTTAACAGATGGCAATCTAACAAGTTGAAATTTTGATACTCCGTATTATATTTAGAGTGTTACTTTAAAAATAGTAAACTCTCAGTTACCTACCCTCACTATTTTTAGTCTCAACTTGCAGCCTAGGTTATCCTATATTTATAGTTATTATTAAAAAATAATTATATGGCCTGCTTCAATCCACCCATATGTCATATTTATGGAGTAATTTTCTATCAGGATAAAATTACATTTCCACAAAATAGTGATGTGAGGACAATTTTTGTGGGGGAGTGCACAACATACATTAGAATGTCCTCTGAAATACACAGAAAAGCATTATGTGGGTGCATTTTTTTTATACATAACTGTGAGCATTGGTGTAAGGAAACACATATGCAAATAAAATTAGATTCTCTAAATAATAAAGTATACTTGTTTAGACATATCTTAATATTTATCAGGAAGAGATAAATATTATATTTCTTCCACTTTTCTTTCTGTTTTTGTCTGTTTTCCTTTCTTTTTCTTTCTTTTTAGTCAGAGGCATTATTAAGCCATTATATTACAACCTTCCACTTTTCTTGGGGCTGCTGTTGACACCCCTGAAGTACCAGGAGAAGGGATGGGAAGGAGAAAGCATCTAATTTGGCATTTATTGCTTTATCTAACTTCTTCTTTTTTTATTAACATATAATGTAGTATTTGTTTTAGCGGTACAGGTCTGTGATTCATCAGTCTTAACACAATTCACAGTGCTCACCATAGCACATACCCTCCCCAATGTCCATCACCCAGCCACCCCATCCCTCCCACCCCCCTCCACTCCAGCAACCCTCAGTTTGTTTCCTGAGATTAAGAGTCTCTTAGAGTTTGTCTCCCTCTCTGCTTTCATCCCATTTCTTTTTTTCCTCCCTTCCCCTATGATCCTCTGTCTTGTTTCTCAAATTCCACATATCAGTGAGATCATATGATACTTGCCTTTCTCTGATTGACTTATTTCACTTAGTATAATACCCTCTAGTTCCATCCATGTCATTGCAAATGGCAAGATTTCATTTTTTGATGGCTGTATAATATTCCATCTTCTTTATCTTCTTTATCCATTCATCTGTTGATGGACATCTTGGCTCTTTCCATAGTTTGGCTGTTGTGGACATTGCTGCTATAAACATCAGGGTGCACGTACCCCTTCGGATCTCTACATTTGTATCTTTGGGGTAAATACCCAGTAGTGCAATTGCTGGGTCATAGGGTAGCTCTATTTTCAACTTTCTGAGGAACCTCCATACTGTTTTCCAGAGTGGCTGCACCAGCTTGCATTCCCACCAACAGTGTAAGAGGGTTCCCCTTTCTCCACATCCTCGCCAACATCTGTCATTTCCTGACTTGTTATTCTGACTGGTGTGAGGTGGTATCTCACTGAGGTTTTGATTAGCTAAATAGTAACTCTATTATACTGTTACCCACATCCCCACTGTATCACACCTGTGCTGAAGGGACCAGTAAAGCAAACATAAAACCATTGCTGGGCTACCTCTTCACCACATTTTCCCTACAAAATAGGGTGAGTTATGAATATGGGAAGGGCATCCCTTCTCCAGTATGGAGTTAAAATAAGGCATGGGAAAAAGTACAGGTGTTATATTAAAAATTAAAGAGCATCTCTCATTAAAATAGATGTGTTTCTTTATTCAAATGGTGAGTAAGTAAGCCCTTAGATTTTAGAATTAAACCTCTAATAATTTTTAAGGGAATTTTTTTTAAATGGAAATAACTTTTTTTTTTTCTTTTAAACAAGAACTCTGGATGGGCTCCTGATGACCACAATAAAGACAGTTATCTGGAATATAAGCAGTGCCATGTCCTACTTTATCATACTTACGTCTCTGCAAATCTATTGTGCATAAAAAAAAGAAAATCTCTAGGAATTGTAATATTTCCAAACCACACAGTCAAAACAAGTTTTGTCTTGTTTTTTTTTAATAAGAACTATTTACAATAGGAGGATATCTTTAGAATACTCTGTTGAAATACAACTGTATGCACAACTGAACTCCAATTGGTCCCTTTGTGCAGATAAAACTAAGATTCCTTTTTCCTCTCTCTTTCTCCAAATTGTTATTGTATTTGTGCTGAAGGACTGATTGTGGGAAAATTGCATTCTCTACCATAAAAAAAAAAAACAAAAAGAAAATACAATAAACCAGTAATTGGTCAATGATGACTGAAGCAACAATTTTACGGTCCAAGTCAGACCACGGTCATGACTGATCTTTGTACTGTTCTCAAGGTACAGTGCTTTCCATAAAACAAGTCCTACTTGATAAAGTTCTTATTTTATACCAGGTCCCTTGATCTTTGAGCATGCAATACTATAAATTACGTAGGCTATTAAAGTTACTTTTTTGTTCTATAGTACTGCCGTCAGTAAAAGTTCACCGATAGTATACGTGATAGTAGATTATTTTAGAAAGAGAAGAGTAAGATGTTCATTCTATAGGTTTCAATATTGAGAATATTAAGGCGTGTGTGTGACCAGTAAGAAGTCTGGGTCACAGGAGAAGGGGAAGGTGGGAAGGACTTGCTGACAAATGCACATTTAAACTTAGCCAACTCAGACAAAGTTAGTTAATTCAAGCCAGCATCCGGGGATTTTGCCATTGAGTTCATATCTCTAATTATTCTTCTTACAAGTCTTTCAGATGTTATATGGGAATGGATTATATCTCTTGTTATTTGCAAGACATCTCTATGAAATTTTAATTTTTACCTTGGTATCTTCTTTACTGGCTTTTCTCCTTGAGAAGGAACAGAACACACCCATGTTAAAAGATGGGGTAGAAAACATGAAGAAGTTTGGGGAACTGTTAATCTCAAACACTACTTTTTAGGCTATCAGCATTAAAACCGACAAGTAATCAGAAAATATGTAATTAGTTGGCTTATTTACTTTGAGAAATTACCACAGAAGAAATTTATCTAATGGTTCAATTTTCCATGTTTTTTAGAATGAGAAACATTGAAAATAGGTCCATCTCAGGAGGAAAAGCACAGGGAATTCATTGTCATTTCCTCTTACAGCATCGTTTTGCACATGATAAGTATGTAATCAATTCTTATTTAATATATTGCTGAATAATAGCATTTTCATTTCCATCACTTAGTTTGTTTTATGTATTTTTTAAGAAATACAATTACTTTCATTTTGAGCCTTTGAACATTTACTCAGCAAACATGTATTGATATGCACTATGTGAATAATGTAGTATTTAAAAAGGCAGGTTCTGTAGTTGCCTGGGTTCAAATCCTACCTCTTCTGCTTACTAGTTGCGGGTCCTTGGATAACTTATTTAATCACTTTGTGCTTCATTTTCATAGTACTAGTATTTATTCCATAGGAATTAAATGAGATAATATATGCAAAGCACATAAGACGGTACGAGACACATAGTAAATAATAATAGTAGCATTTATCATCAGGATTCAGGTTGACAACAATGTTAATGAGGTGATCATCTATAGAGCATTATAACAGGTTCGCTGGAAGCTATAAGGAAAAGTTAGAGCTTTTAATTTCAAACAACTCAAAGACGTGTAAGTTCTGTTGCAATCATGGGCCAACTGATAAAACAGTTGCTAAAGAATGAATAACTAGAGAGTACTTAAGGAAGGTATGTTTTGAGGGCCTGTGAGCATGACAAACTAAGCAAAGGTGAGCTATAAAAGGCTTTAAAGCATACTTCATTTATATTTTGGAATTATAATTCAGGAAGCAGTGTAGACAAGGTACTGAATGGGAAAGAAAGAAGAGGCCAGTTGGGTGTTAGAAACGTATTAGAACCATCTAAGAGAGAGAGAGAGAGTGGGGATCTGGTACACATGGAAGACGTTAAAGAATAGGACAGAAGAGAAGTGACCAACTGAGTCTGAGGAGTAATTTAGAGACAATTCTTAGATTTTTGGTTATATGATACTGCTCTTCACTGAAATAGAAAAAGCACAGATATAAGGGCAAAATATGAATTTCAGTTTGTACTTAGGGGTAGATGTTCAATGTCTGTGAAAGAGATAGAAGACAGGAGTAAGGAAGAGAGAGACAGACAGACCCAAAGTATTAGGTGAGAATTCTTTACATGAATTATCTCATTTAACCTCTCAGTAATCCTGTAAGTCTCCCATTTTCAGATGATAAGATCCAAGCTGTCTATGACTCCAAGCTGTGGCCTTAGCCATGATGTTCTATTGTTCCACAATAAACTGAGGCGGTTGGAAAAATGAGTCTGAAGCTCAAGGAAAAAGTTAGAAATAATAATATAAATGCCTACATAAATGTGTAAAATGACCCACAATTTGTGGTAAAAAGAGAAAAAGAACTAGGAACAGAAGCCGGAGAACAGTAGTATTCAGCAGCTGGGAAAAACCATAGTTGACAATTGAATGAGAGAGAAAGAGTGGTCAGTAGAAGAGCCAGGGACTGGTGTTGGGAAGACAAAGGCAAGGAGGAGGGAGAGAGGTGGCTCACGGGAACACATGAGAAGGAAAAGAAAACTGGCAAGTTTAGCAAGTGGTTCATCTGTAGAGCAAAGGGTCATGAGGCTCAACTACAGTAGCTAGAGGATGAGGAGAAGTTGAGGAAATGAAGTCTATGAGTGTAGACAACTCTGACATGAGGTTTAGCAGGAGGAGAGGGAGGAAATGTGATAGTGGTTTGAGGGAGTCACTGAGTATCACACAGGAAAAATTAATTGACCTTATATGCCAAGAATCCTCCAACTGACTGAGACATTTTATATCACTTAATCCCCATGGCAACATATAAAAGGAGCATTATTATCTCCACTTTACAAATGAGTAAACTGAAATTCATTGACTGCATTAAATAATTTAACCAAGATCATTTGGTGGGAAAAGTTGGGAATGAGGGGAGTCTTTGTGGAGGAAGTGACTTTGCTTTTTTTCTCAAAGATTAGGATTTTCCGCAAGTGCAGATGAGGGGAGAGGACGCTTCACAGGGAAGCAAGAATGTGAGGAAAGCCAGAGGTGATGGAGGAAGGGGATTCAGCCGGACACCCCCGGTGCGAGGGGTGGAGAGACAGGCAGCACACCATGTTGAGAAGCAGAATGGTGCGCAATGAATGTCACCATAGAAACACCAGGGCAAATTTTTGAGTAAAGAGAGAACAATGGGGTTATGCTTTAGAAAATAATTTCAAATGTTCTTTATTTGAAAAATGAGGAAAAAATGAAGCCATTACAAATTTTAAATCTTCAATCTAAAATAATCTTTGAAACAAGAAAGCATATCAACTGTACTGATAGAATATTGAAAAATAATTATGACAGTAACACTATGCATTAGGTTGAACCATATGAAATGATCGTTTTTGTTATGTCAAAAACTGTCAATGACTGATGTCAGCTTCAGATGGTTCAAGCTAAGATTTCTTACTAGTTATAATCAGAGAAAATTTCATAGTTTTAAATGCTTTTATCATTAAACAAGGAAGAATTAAAATGCCTACCATTAAATTCAAGAAACAAAAAAGATAGCAAAGATAAACCTAAGTATGATGAGAAAAACCATAAGTAGTGAATTTTTTAAAAAGAGAAGACGTAGAATTTGTTAATAAAGTCAAGAATCGGCTCTCTGTCTATAATATGGACAAACCTCTTGCAAGACCAATATAGGAAAGAAGTAAAGAAATACAACCACAGATACAGGTAGGTTGAGAGTTAGGAGGGTGGTTTCAGATGTTAGGCAGCCAGGATGGAATTGCATGCTTGCCATACTGATCCGCAGGACTTTGAGCAAGATCGTCTCAATGTTAGGGGATCTGCTATTATCTCTTATATCTTAATACATCAGAGGAGAAAAACGTAGTCATCATAATATATGTCTTAGTGTTCTCATCCGAAAAAGGGAAAATGACAACATCTACACTGAGGACTGTTGTTAAGGATTAAAGGATGTAAGGTGTGTACAGTGGTTAGCATGGCACCTGGCAAATGGTATTATTACTATGACAGTTGCTAATATCTTTATTATTATGGGGAAGAAAGAAGAGGATATAATAAGAGATAGGAAAATTTAAACATTATAACTACCTGCCATATATAGCTCTAAACTGATGATACTAAATTCTCAGCGAAATGGATATTTCCAATAAAATCAAAATCGCCAAAGCAATGTAAACCTTAACTATATTAGTTATTATAGAAGACATGTCTAAATTGGTCAATGATTATCAAAATATTTGTCAAGCCAAAATGACTTCATCAGCAAATTTTTTTTAAATCTCCAAGAGAGAAACTCTCACGGAACAATGAAATCCTGTTCTAGTTGAGCTGTTTCAGAATGTAAAGAATAAAAGGCTTCCCAAGTCATTTTTAAATTTAACATAACTCTAATCTCAAATCAGAGACTGATATCATAAAAATGAAAACAACCAATTTCATTTATAATAGATGTAGAATTCCTAAGTTAAAGTACAATATGAGAATACTAAAAGGAGTTATTCTAGGATTTAAAGGATGTATTAATATAAATCACAGACAGATAAAAAGGAAAAAAAAAAAAACCACTTTGTAGCCAGGTTAGCAAAGGCATATCTGATTTGTTAGTATTTCTGTCCCTTTCCTGCTTTTCCATGGTTATTAAAATATTTCTGTTGGCTGTATGGGAACATTCGTGCTCTTGCCCCAGTGTATTCTAATGCCATCTCCTTTCTCGTCCTTTTGGCTTTGTTTATGCTGGAGTTCTTTTTTATCAGTGTCACATTATCTAAAAAACTTTCAGCCCAGTTCAGATTAAGAGCAGAAGCTTATTCAAGCAGGATGGTCCTTCACTGCAAAGGCTATGGGGTCCCAAAGCAAACCATTCCTGGCTCAGTGTTTTCTATCCTTAATGTTCCTGCAGTAAGTGATAAGCAAAAGCAAGCTGAAACATTGGAGGCAATGAAGGAAGTACCTGGGAGGACAGGTGTATGAGTCAGGGTCCCAGCAGCATACAAATGACTCATTCACACCAGGTAATTTGAGGAGACTTTAAGAACAGTGTACACATGATGTAAACAAGTTACAACTGCATGAACAAGTTCAAGGAAATGATCCAGGTGGCAGGCCCCTATGTTAATACTCCTGGTAGTAATAAGCCCCTGTACTTGAAGGGCTAAGGAAAGGGAGTTGGATACTGTATTGGGTTGAATAGTGTCCCCCTGGAATTCATTGTCCACCTGACACACCCTTTAAATCCTGACATTATTGGAAATAAGGCCTTTGCAGATGTAATCCAGTTAAGATGAGGTCATCTCATTAGGATTAGGATGGGCCCTACTTCAATGACTGGTGTCTTCAGAAGAGGGAAATTTGGACACAGACAACGTGAAGGCAACGTGAGGACAGAGGCAGAGATGGTAGCGACGCATCTACAGACCAAGGAATGCTGGCGACCATCAGAAGCTGCAAGAGGCAAGGAAGGAATCTACCGAGAGTCGAGAGGGAGCGACCGTGCCAACACCGTGACTTTTTATTTTTAGACTCCGGAACTGTAAAAGAATAAGTTCTGTTGCCTTAAGGCACCCAGTGTGTGGTACTTTGTTACGGCAACCTGAGCAAACGAAGATAGATACCAAAGACAGAATAGAGGACAAACAGAATCCGTCCAGATGGCAGAGGAGTGGTGACAATGAGAAATAGACAGTGTTGGCTGGAGTCGTCTTCAGTGTTCCTTGAGCCATCTGTCTCTCTTCTGCAGACTCTTAGAAATGCTGACCATTCAACCCGGGGCAACTCAGGACCCCCGGCTTCCTCCAGGTTGCTGTGCTCTGACCATTCACCTGGCTGGGCAGCGGCTGCGGCGAGCGGGCAGGAAACCAGTCTGGAGGGTGCTCTTACTTCTTCAAGGAAAGGAAAGAAGTGCCCCAGAATGCAGATGGTATGCTAGTGCTGGTAAAACAAACAAACAAAATAAACAAAACATGCTGTTCCGTAAGCGAAGGGAGAACATACCAAAATGATGCTGCCTGATGGAAGAATTGTATTTGAAATATGAGGAGAAAACAGAAGCACAGGACGCAGAGCCTGAAGCAGAGAGGTTGCCCGACAAGTGCGTGCTCGGCGCCTTCACGGCTGGCTGGCTGGCTGAGCGAAGGAAGGAAGGAAGGAAGGAAGGAAGGAAGGAAGGAAGGAAGGAAGGAAGGAAGGGCTTACCTCAACTCTGCTCTTTCCCGGTCTTGAACACCAATTCTGTGACAGAGTTCTTTGTAAAAGGAATTCACCTGACTCTGTTTCCCTAATAAAAGAGAGACTCTTGATCATGCTTGGTTAGGAATTTTATTCTAGTCTGGAGTTAAAAGGAACCAGAAATTTTATTCTAGCCCAGAGCTAAAATGTCACAGAATACATTCTTTTATTCATTCAGACAATTTAACCTTTAAACTGTTTTAGTTGTTTAAGTTATTTTACTTGAAAATTTTTACTTGAAAAAGGACCTTAAGTTCTTAGGAGAAATGAATGTTGACTTTTCAAAAATTAACTATAATGAAGAGAGCTCATCACTTCCCTTTGTTTGATTTACCAATTTCCAACAAAATGCTTTAGGAGCCCAGAATCGATGCATACTCCTGGTCTGACCTGTCTTTTGAGACCACTCAATAGGAGAGAAAAGGTTTCCCTTGGGAAATACGTTTCTTTGAATAGCAACTTGGTGGCAGGCCCTCTGCGTCACTGTTTCTACAACCCCTGCTCATGCCCGGGCACACAGTAGGGGCCTGGTAAATGTGCATTGAGTTGAGTCAGACTAATTTAATGCATGGATCTTCAGAGGAAGCTGCTTTCCTGTTACCACTGTCTCTGCTTTCAGCCTTTAAACTCAAAACTTAAAGGGCAAACATATAAATATATGCAAAGCTACTTGTGTTTTCATTTTGCTAAAGGTATTTATATCATAAGGCATTTAGAGTCATCTGCAATGCTTTGTGAGACATTTAACGGGTACTGCCTTGGTTTCTCACTAATTAAAAATCAAGTTATTAGAATATAAATCTACTGGCAGCAGATTTAGGCAAGCACAGCCCAGACGCAGTATAAAATCTAGGGAGGGGTCGGTGTTAAGTTTTATGACTTTGACATGCTGAAAATGACTTCCTCGTTAAGAAAACATCTTGCCTCAAAGTGCAGTGGCTAATCTCAGGGGTCTTGGGACCCATCAAGTAATTATCCTGATGGCATGTTTTTATTATTTTTTTTGGTTCAAAAATATCTTCCATGTTTCTAAATGTCCATGGCTAAGCTAGAGGGGGGAAAAAAAAAAAAAAGCTTTGCCAACACAACTGTGTAAGAGTAGTACGTGGTGGGCTGTGGGCTGTATGCCAAGTATATAAGACGCAGACAAGCAATTCGCAGAGACCTCCACCCTGCTCACCAGAAGGAGGAAAAGTGCTGTGATCACTGGGGTGAGGTACGTGACCCCCGGAGTGAGCCGTGTGATGTGGCTTACCAAGGAGTGCTGTGTCACCGGTGACTTCTAAAGCGCATTCACGGGCTCATGGTACTATCTGAGATGCTAACCCGAACGCAGCTAAAATCCAGGTATATACCTATACTGAAATTTCCTTTCCGGTTCTATCCATGCACATGCCCCTAAGGGACCAAAATAAGCCAAAAATAAATCAGATCTAGAATAGTTGCAGAGCAATTGCCAAAGGGTTTATAACTCTCCAAAGGTGACTTTGTAGTGAGGTTCATCTCAGCCTAGGTCCTGGGGCTATTGGGGGGATGACAGATTGCAGACTGTGGATCTCTAAATACCCTCTGTTTGGTGATTTGTGTGTCTGTATAAATGGAAGAATTGCATAGACTGATAGTTTTAGAATGTAGTATGTTAAAGGTGTCTCGAGCTTTTACGTCCTTTAGATACAGTTATTCAGCACTGGTCATGTGTTCTCTGGTCATGTGTTGTGTTCTAGGGGTACAAAGTGGAGTGAGACTCCTTACTGATGACAAAGCTCCAAGTCGGAACATATCCAGTCAAGACAGTGTGATTGGCCCAATCCCTGAAGCTGTTCAGGAGAGCTTGAGAATGCTGGGGAGTGCCTAACTTACCTTGGAGAAAAGGTAACGCTCAGGCTGCTTTTGAAAGGTAAGTTGGAAGTTGCAACATAGAGGATGAAGGCCAAAGAAATCTTAGGCAGAAGAAACAGTGAGTGCTGAGACATGGAGAAGGGAGAAAGCACAGTCTGCAGAAGAGAAGTGGGCAGCTCATTATGGCCGCGGCTGCAGGTGCCTCGTGGAAAAGCGATGGCAGAGGAGGCCGGATAGGAATGAGTACAGGTGTTGTCATGCATATGATACAAAGCTTAGGGTCTGTCTGGGCGAGGAGATGATTGAAATATATTAAGTGAGCAAAAACATAACCAGACACAAATTTTAGAAAAAACTGCTCTTTCTATTTGTGGAGAATGGAGAGAAATGTCCTCCTTGTCCATCCTTGCCCATCTTAATAAATGGGAAAATTGGCCATCCAAATGTTCAAACTCCAATCTTAAGTGTCATTCTTTACTTCTCATCTGGGCTCACTCCCCACATCCAAAATACATACTAAATCTGTTTTCATTGTTTCATTTTCCATCACCATCTTCCCTTACCTGGATTGTTGTCATAGTCTCCTAATTCACCTTTCTGATTCAGGCTCTGCTCGTATTGTAATCCAATCTCCCAGGACAGCAAGAGTGAACTAATCAAAAATTAGATTATATTTAATAATATTCTTCCCCGCTTAAAATTCTCCAGTACCGTCTTACTGCTCCTAGAGGGAAATCCAGACTCCTTTCAATATCCGATGAAGCCACATGATCTGCTACCAGCCCACCTCCCCATCTCAGCTGCTGTGACACTTTCACCTTTTCTATTCTCCGTTCATGCTGGCTTATCCTCTGTTCCAATTTTGTGCCTCTGTCTATTTCTGGGAGACTCTCTACCCAGTTTCAGCTGGCTGGCTCCTTTTCATCTTTCAAAACTCAGCTAAATGCTACAAACTCAAAATGCCTTTCCTAAAAAAAGTATCCTCCCTTAATACCCTCCAGTCAGTAATAAAATCATTTCCTTTGTAGTACTTAAAAACCATCTGAAATGATCTAGTTTGTTTTCTTGGTTAGTGTTTATCTCTGAGCATTAGAATGAAAGCCCCTTGACAGCAAAGATTTGGTCTTTGTCCTCAGTGCCTAGGAAGCACCCGGTTCATCATCGTCGGTACTCCAGAAACACGTATGGATTAAATTAAAAGTAAATGTGGCAAAATCAACTTGGAGGGTCATAAAACAGTCTGCATGGAAGACAGGAGGGTCTGAATTAGGGAGGCAGAACTAAGAGTAGAGGGGAAGAAGGGGATGGGAGAGAGATTTGGTGGATGGGACCAATAAATCTACATGACCAGTTAGATATGGTGAGAAGAGAAAAGTGAGAAGGAGAACGAGAGGTACCCACTCAGCACAAGAGTGAACCAGATGAACCAGACGTAAAATGCCCTTTGGGCTCTACCAGTTTAAAGATTTGGAGCATTTCTGTTGCTAAATAAGAGGATAAACAGCATGTGCTATTGAATGAATGAAAGGATCATTCTAACAAAAGAGTTCCTGAATTATTCATGTTACCTAGGAGAACTTACAAAATATGTATTAAAATTGCACTGAATGCTAGCTCCGTGTGGGGTAGTACAGGGGACATGGCAGAAGTAAAAGATGCTGTCCTTGCCCTTTTTTACTTGGGAATATAAAATGAAGAATCGTAAAACCATTAGAGAGCAATCCAAGGGTAGTATAGATCATCAGTTTTGAAACTGAGTGATTCACCAGGGCTTCAGGAATCACAGACCAGACATAACATCTCAAAAGACCTTCTAGGGTAGAAAATATCATTCTGATTTCACCTCAGATCTTTTCTGGGGCCAAGAATGTTCCTAGATTAAGCAAGCTATCTTTTGGAGTTCCAAAAAAATGTTGATAATTTGAGACTTAATTTAATAACATTCAAAGGGGGCAAGAGTAGGATTCATTTTTTTGGACAGGAAGTGGATTTAATATTTATATAAAAGTGCCAGGGTAGCACAGATCACTCCAATGCTCTCTTGATAGCATAGGCCCAGTTTTGAAGAGGACAGGTCAAGAAAAGAGGGGTAGATTGAACTTGCTTTAGGAGGCATTGCCTCATAGGCTGTTTGTTCCCTTCTGTAATATCTTACTTAGTTTCTTCCTACGACACTGGAACCTCTCCCACGATAAGCATGGTGGTACCACCATCCTTAGAAGATACTCCATAGCTCAGCACAGATCTTTGCTCAACCAGGATTTGTTAGTCGATAGATGAGAGAAATCTAGGTCATCAACCCTAAGTAAAGCATATGGAGGATTTTTGTTTGTTATCGGCATTTGTTAAAAATGGCAGGAAGTCGATTGAGAGAGGCAACACGATTTCTGAAGATCCCTCTGAAGATGATGGATCTGAGTGTAAAACCGTTTATTCTGTATCATCACATACATAGCCTGTGTTAATGCAACTGCTAACTTGAAAAATCCCTGGATTCTTTAACAGTGGAGTGGACTTGGAGGAAGGCCATCACAATTGTACAGTCCTGCCTCAGAACTTCCATATCATTCTTGCACGCACTTACCTCATTTTTTTCTCCTAGCAAGCCTGTAGCAAGGTTGATCTCTACCAGTGATGGTCTCATTTCACAGATAAGACTGCTGGGGACTTTGCATGGCTCACAGAGAGTCATCATGAAGCTTGGGTTAGATCCTGACCCCTAGCCTCTCGGTTCCTCACTCGTTCCATGCTAAGTATCATGGGAACTATTATATGTACAATAGTGATTTGTGGGTGTCAGCAGCTTACATTTGAGGGGTCCACAGCCACTCCTAAGCCTTGCTGCTCTTCTAATATTTGGAATCATAAGAGTATGACATAGCCTTACACTGACAGTCAGCATTATGAACACTTACTGTACTGATAAAAATTTCTATTTACTCTGTGCACTTAGCAGCGTCAGCCATGAACACTCCTGTTACAGAGCAGGGCCAAAGCACAGAACGTTTAAGGCTTGACCAAGCACTAAAACAGAAGCTTTCACCCTTGAGAGCACTGAATAGGAGAATTAACTAAACACCTTCATGCTGTATCAAAAGCATCTCTCACCCTGCTAATTAAGATCAAATTGAAATAGTAAACACTTGCACTCATGTATCTTCCATAACTGGTAGGTATATTTCAAATCTGAACCTGGTTAATTTCACAGTTCTTAATGACAAAATCCTGCAAAGAACGGGTGTCATTAAAAACCTAATATATAACTGATACTCAAAAGAATCACATACGTAAATTAAAAGCAGAGAATAAAGAGTTCCACATGTCTGCAGTTTATACGGTGCTAAATCCTTTACGTGTGGCATCTCCCTTAATCCTTAGAACATCCCAGTGAAAATCGATAGCATTATCAGCATTTTCTAGATGAGAAAACTGAGATTTGGGAAAGTTTGGTAATTTTTGGAGAGTTGAAAAAATAGTTCTCTGATTCTGATTCCTTAACCCCTACATAAATGATTTTTACTATCGCTGCAGAAAATCCACACAGGAAGAGTTTGCTCTAAAATACCAAAAGACCTACCAGTGGTCACAAGGAAGGGCCTTGATCTTCAGGACAAAGACGACGGAATAGGGTCCTCGAAGTAATGAGAAATCCAGAATTTGGTGGAATGAAGGTAGCAATAGCAAGCAATCAAAGGTAATAAGGTCACTATTTAACAGAAGTAGAAGCATCAGTGAGCAACCAATGAGGTTGAAGAAATCAACATTGAAACAGAGCAGGAAACTATATACTCAGTTGGAAAATTTTACTTGAGTGTATGCGAATGTTGAAACTCACGCTCTGTATCTGTGGTTCTCAGACCCTTGGATTTAACGTTCCCCCTTTACAACAAGTATTTCGTGAAAGCTCCCATACCACCAAAAAAATGGAAATCAGAGACAATCTGAGAACTTGAAAAAATCAGTATAATGCCCTAGCTGTAATAAAAGGACGAAATAAAGAACAATATAGAATTAAAGAGTCTATTTCAATATGTAAATATCCAGAAGACAAATCCCACATTTCCAAACTGCCCCTGTGGGTAAGCCCCCTTCATCTTCAATGTTAGATGGGTCCAGGTGTATTAGCATGGACTTTCATTAGATCTTGGTCCGAGCTAAAATGGGAAGGGACAGTGTTTAGGGCTTTCTGCCCTGTCCCTTTGTTTCCAAGGAAGTTACTGATGCGGACATAAGGTTCAGGTGGAAATCAGTGGAAACTGTTTCAAAGGTGGATTTTTCCAATGGGAAAAGGCACACAGTTCAGAAGTTAAAGGGAGAGTGGCTAATTGACTCAGTTGCGCCACCCCTCATCTTCAGGGAAACCTGTGAGATTTTTCTCAGAAGGCTGGAGGGGGAGATCTCCGTGGGCGTCTCTTGGCTTCCTTCGCAGCTGAAAGCAACATATCTGGATTCAGGGGGAAATTCAGCATCCACGTGGTGCAAAGGGGCATCTGTACAAGAACCTTACCGTGAATCCCACTCTGAACTGCACTATGTTTTTCCTTCACTGTAAAAAGCGGTTGTGATTAATCCACGTTAAGCTGAGCAAAGTAAAGAGTAAAGTGAAGTACCCCCTCAACCGTTGCACACTTTTGATAATACGCTAAAGCATAGGATTTTATAACTCTTAAATCACCTTCTCTTCGACAGCTCGGATATATATCTAATTGAAGCCTGTCAAATTCCTTCTCAAAGCTGGCACCATGCCAACGACCTCCTGGCAATGGTCTCTGAGGGGTGGAGTGTTCAATGGAAGGAAGTATTTCCTTTTATTGGTTCTAAATTTACTAGCCTTTAGCTTCATTGAATTAAGTTATGGCACAGGGCAAACATTATAGTTATAACTGACATTTATAAACTGCATTCCATCCATTAATCCTGAAACGCTATGCAAACTGATTAACAAAATTAAATGTACAGATGTGTGCTCCTTCAGGCTTCCTGACGACTCTCTGGGTACTCACAGGTCTTTTGCAGTGGGAGTGGTGCACAGATTGCCCTCGTTGTGGCCATTTCCAATCCCAACCTTCCCACGAGAACAGGTCTTTAGATGCACAGTGTCCTGCGAGCTTCTGATACTTCGCCTGACTTGGGCAGAGGGAAGCATTTGGCACAGAATGGTGTGGCTGGCCAGAGATACCGTGGGTTTCTGCAATTTTCTACTTCACCTGCATATCCTCTCTTTTTCTTTTCTTTTTTCTTTCCTTTCCTTTTTCCTTTCCCTTCCTTTCCTTTTCCCTTTCCTTTCCTTTCCTTTTTCCTTTCCTTTCCTTTCCTTTCCTTTCCTTTCCTTTCCTTTCCTTTCCTTTCCTCCTTCTCTCCCTCCCTTCCTCCCTTCTTTCCTCCCTTTCTTCCTTTTTTTTTTCCTCTCCGAGAGGCAGTGTAGTACACAGGAATGGCCAAAGGGGCCAGTGGAACTAGTGTCTGTGTCTCGGCTCTGACACCTACACCCCGTGTCATCTGGATGAATCATTTAACTACCCTGAGCTTTAGTTTTATCAGCTGTAAAAGATTCGAGTAGCATGACTTCTAAAGTTCTTCCAGTGAATTTTCAAACCTCGATACTAACCTCACTTTTTCTCAGATTGGGTGGCTTTTATAAAATATGCCTCTCCCAAATTAACCGTGGTTTGGCTTTACTGAAAATAAAATCCAAAACTTAACCATATATGTGGGGCGCCTTGGTGGCTCAGTTGGTTAAGCGTCCGTCTTCAGCTCAGGTCATGATCCCAGGGTCCTGGGATCGGGCTCCACATTGGGCTCCTTGCTCAGTGGGGAGCCTGCTTCTCCCTCTCCCTCTGCTTGCCGCTTCCCCTGCTTGTGCTCGCTCTCTCTCCTTTTCTCCCTCTCTATCAAATAAATAAATAAAATCGTTAAGAAAAACACACACAATATATGTGTTCCACAGCCAGGAAGAATTGAAAGCCTTTCCACTTAATGCATCAATATGTGCATAAGTAGGCAACCTGCAAAGTTCCACTTGGGCTGTATAAATGAGAATGTGGACCAGGTTAGAGGATCTATAGAGGGCTGTCAACCTCTCCACAATATTAAATCATGGTATAAAAAAATTATAGTACACTTTGGGTTTTTTCCACCTTTATTGAGATATAATTGACATATAAAATTGTGTAAGTTTAAGGGATACAGTGTGATTATTTGATACCCTTATGTATTGCAAAATATGATTTCATACACTTATGTATTGCCTTAGCTGATACTTGCATCAGGCCATATAATTACCATTTCTTTTTTGTGGTGAGAATATTTAAGATCTACTCTCTTAGCAACTTTCAACTATATAATACAATATGCTTATTTATAATCACTACGCTTTACATTAGTTCCCGAAACTTACACATCTTACAGCTGAAAGTTTGTACTCTGACCAACGTCTCACCTTCCCTCCCCCCAACCCCAGCCCCTGATAAGCACCATTTTAGTCTTTGCTTTTATGAGTTAGGCTTTTTTAGATTCCATGTGTGATACCATGCAGTATTTGTCTTTTCTCTCTCTGGCTTATTTTACTTAGCATAATGTACTCCAGGTTTATAAATGTTGTTACAAATAACAGGATCTTTTTTCTTATGGTTGAATAATATTCCATTTTTATAGCTATATATCTGTTATCTCTATACATCTTCTTTATGCATTCATCTATTGATAGACACTTAGGTTGTTTCCATATCTTGGCTATTATAAATAATGCTGCAGTGAACATGGGAGTGCAGATATCTCCCTGAGATCCTGTTTTCATTTCCTTTGGATATATACCCAGAAGTAGGATTGGTGGATCATATGGTAGTTCTATTTTTATTTTTTTGAAGAACTTCCACACTGTTTTCCATCGTGACTGCATCAGTTTACATTCCCACCAAAAGTGCATGAGGGTTCCCTTTCCTCCACATCCTCATCAGCACTTGTTATCTCTTGTCTTTTTGATGATAGGCATCTAACAGGTGTGAGGTGATATTTCATTATGGCTTTGATTTCCATTTCCCTGATGATTAGTGATGTTGATCAGCCTTTCATGTGCCTGCTGGACATTTGTAGATCTTCTTTGGAAAATGTCTAGTTCCTCTGCCCATTTTTAAACTGGATTGTTTGGGTTTTTGCTGTTGAGCTGTATGAGTTCTTTATTTGTTTTGGATATTAACCCTTTTTCAGAGAAGAATTTTTTTTTTTTTTTTTTTAGATCTGACTCAGGCGGTCAATAAGGTAGCAAGTTATTTGATAACTATCTTGGCAGATAGTCAATGAAAAATAGTCTTTATTTTTTTATTTTATTTTTTTAATTATGTTCAGTTAGCCAGCATCTAGTCCATCAGTAGTTTTTGATGTAGTGTTCAACGATTCCTTAGTTGCGTATAACACCTAGTGCTCATCACAACACGTTCCCTCCTTAATACCCATTACCCAGTTAGATACACATAAGGGAGGAGGAGTTTTGTTTACCAGCCAGAGAACACTGCTGGGCCCTGCCACAGCCAATGAGCTAAAGGATGAGTTATGCTATGCACCAGACCCCAGGCCCAAACGTCAGCAAGGCAAACACTAGTGGACAAAGGGCATTGCCCTGCTGACCAGTGGAGGCACGGGACATCATGAGTGAAGTCCTTCATCTCCGTTGTTATAAAATTGGATAAGCTACACATAGACTCAGACTTTAGCAAGGAAACAGAAGACAGGGGCTACCTGAGAGATTGCACATGTTTACATGAAAGCCTGATGTCTAAATTGACTATTTAAATAATTGGATCTGATCAGACTTTAAACCATATTTGACTTTTTTTTTCTGCTAACCAATGTGTGGGAGTTTGGGATGGGGGTGGTGGTAATTGGCAGAGGACAACTAGATTAAATTTAGACAGAATTAAAAGTAGTCTCCTTTTTCTAACAGTCCAAATTGTAGAGTGAGTTAAATTTTGTGACTCCATTAAAAAATAAATGGGGAAAGGAAAGATAATCCTAGTATACAGATCTCATGAAACATTCTCAGATGTGAGGAAAAAAAGAGAAGGAAGACAGAACTTTGGTGGGTGGAAATGTGAAAATACACCATTAATTTTAGTGTAGGCTGAGTCCTAAAATCTAGAATAACAGCAATTATTATTTAAATTAATTCATTCATTTAGTTAATGTAGTTTTTAATGGCTACCATGTGTCAGGCACTATGTTAGGCCCTGGGGATGCAATAATGAGCAAAAAGGCATGGTCCCTGCCTTCATGGAAATTAGAGTTTTGTGGGAGAGGCAGATATTAGCCAACGGTCACACAAATGAATGTAAGATTACCACAGTGATAAAGTGCTTCAAAGGACAACAGTGAACTCACCAATAATGAGCTATGAGAATGCACAATGAAGGAACTGCCTAGGGAAGGGAATAAACTGGAAAGATGATGGGGCTAAACTCGGAAAGAGAGCCTTTAAGGCAAGGCTGGGGGTCATGAGTCCAGGGGCGTGGCCAGGGCAGAGGAAGCCTTGCGTGCAAGGGGCGTGGCCTGGGCAGAAGGGGCGTGTGCATAAGGGGTGTGCTGCTGAAGGAGAGCAGCCACAGAGGAGAGGTGGGAGGGAGGTCAGGGGG
>NW_022589704.1:36254153-36265901 GCF_004348235.1 Phoca vitulina | reverse complement strand
GGTGGGGGGAGGTGAAGGGGTGGTGGGAGGGAGGTGGGGGGAGGTGAGGCTGGAGTGGGGCCCTCTGCAGGGAACTGGTCTTTATCCTAAGTGGACTACTAAGCCGTGAGATGTTTTAAAGGTGTATGTGTGTATCTTGAGAAGACAAATGTATCCTTTCTACTTTTAAAACTAACTCCATCCACACACATTTTGGTTTTAAGTGTTAGGTGACATTTTTGCAGATAAATTATGTCTAGCTGAAGTTCTATGCTCATTACTATTAATTACTCAAAAACTGCCATTCAGCATCCCTGAGCAAGGAAAGCATTTACAAATTCTCTGAGAATGTACTTGTATATTGAATGGTGTGTACCTCACATCATGCGGTTATTTCTCTTCAAGTTATAATGGTCATACTGGTTTTATTTCAACCAGTAGCTTTTTTGTTTAGTAATGGTCTTGAACAAGAGACTGGATCCCCAGTCTAGAGGATTTTGTAGGTTTCCTGAATATGTCATCCTTATTTAATTGGGTATATATTAAACACTACTCTGTGTGTGTGTGTATGTGTGTTGGGGGTGTTAGATTAAGAAGGAGACAAAGATCATTGAGCAATAATATAATCTCTTTTCCATCAATCTGAACCACATAGAAAAACCTCACTTACATTTTGAAGAATTCCATTGGCACTAAGCAATATGCATATATTTTATTACTAAAAATATTACTAAACCTCTTTTGATTATGATGATTGGGGGGGCAGGAAATTAACCCTTAAAGGCAACTTCAGTTTTACAACAGTGTGTGTGTGTGTGTGTGGTAGTGTGTAATGTCTTTATTGCTTTATCTAATTATAAAAGGAATACATATTTATTAAGTATTCACACATCACATGAATAAATAAGCAAAACAAACCCCAAAAGAATGTCCCCTCTAATTATGGGGCCAGGAGAGAAGTAGAGATAGAGCACAGGCTAGGGATGCTTGCTGTTCATAGTAGTTGTTACTAAACAATGGTACTTTATTAAGGTACCTTTGTGACACAGATGCATTAAAGTGATTACATCAAAAGAGCCAAATCTAAGTTGCTTTGTCAAAAGGTCTTCCTTTGAGATAATGTGAAAAATATATCCAATGATAAATTCTTTTCCTATTTTCTTAAAAAAAGTTTTTTTCCCTTCTGTTATGTTTCCTTATTGTTTTTTTTTAAAATATTTTCTTTGTCATTTTATACTTTGTCTTTGTCTTTCTCAAAATAGAAGACTCATAAACCTAAAGCGATTCTGTCCCTGGACCAATAATCTGAATTCTGGTTACTGTATTATAGGGGATGAAGTATTCTGATTTCTCCACTACCCAACTCAAGAAGTTTGGAGGGTTTGGTATCCCCAAATTGGTTTATAGAGGGCAAGCTCTACTTGTGGTAGCAGAGAAGACTCTCTTCTCTGTGATGTACATAGACGTCTCTCTACCACCTACTTTATGTGGGCACTATAACCATCACACACACACTAATTTTCTCCAACCCTGGAAAAAAATTATGAACCATTATATACAGTGAACCAAATTTATCTGCTGTTGGTGGTGCCTGTGTCCCTATCAATTATATTTCTTGGGCAACTCCTGTGTCTTGCTTTGAATAGGAGAAAAAAAATTCTAAAAAATTTCAACAGATAAAAAACTAAGCAGGTATTTCGTTGTTTTATTTTGGTGTGATTTTAAATCTAGCAGACTACATATGTGGCTATATTGTGATCTATAGTACTATTAAGTTTTTTATTGTCCAAGTTAGGTAGGTACTCATGGAAGGCAGTAATCTTAACCTCTTTCAAACAAATAAATGTAATTCTCTAATAATTATTTAAAACACTTGTAGGGGCGCCTGGGTGGTTCAGTCGTTAAGCGTCTGCCTTCGGCTCAGGTCATGATCCCAGCGTCCTGGGATCGAGCCCCGCGTCGGGCTCCCTGCTCAGCGGGAAGCCTGCTTCTCCCTTGCCCATTCCCCCTGCTTGTGTTCCTGCTCTCGCTATCTCTGTCTCTGTCCAATAAATAAATAAAATCTTTAAAAAAAAAAAAAAACACTTGTGAAAGAAAAATAAGAGACTTTAAGATAAAAAATTTTTTTAATCCTGATTTGTGTCTTTAAAGACTTTTTTGAGGGTCACATATTCTTCCTCTCCAGTCTCTGCCTCCCGGTCAGTTTTCTGACGCACAATAGCGTCTGTGGCGACATGACCAACAAGGTAGCAGCATCTCCAGGGCCAGCCTCAGACAAAACAGCCACCCCATTTCATCTCCATTTCAGACAGTTCTAATACTCCTGCCACATTCAGATGCCAGTCCCTAACACAGACTTTACCCTTTTCTTCTGTCAGGTTGTGGTAGGGAGAGATTCACCTGGCTGTGTCTTGGAGTGACCGTATCTTTTCTACCCCTCACCCTTCTGCTGGTAACAGATGCTGCTCCCTGGCTCTGGAGAGGGAAGCACATGACTCGGGCTGGCCACGCTGTCTGCTTCAGTTGTCTACTCCTCCATATCAACCACTCTATAACTTACTGACTGAAAACACAACTCCAAGCTCTGCAGTTTGGTCCGGGGATAGCTTGTCTCTGCTCCAAGTGGTGTAGGTGGAATTGACTGGGTCACCCATGCAGCAGCATGAAGCTGAGAGTTTAATGGGGGATGAAATGTCACAAAATGGCTTTAGTCACATACCTGATGCCTCAGCCGGGGTGGCTGGAGAAGCCAATGTGCCTTTGTTTTCCTCTAAATACTAGATTTCTCATTATTCACTACTCTCCCAAGCTTCTTTACATGGTAGTGGGCTTCCAAGAAGGCGAAAGCAGTAAGTGCCACGCCTCTTCAGACCTGGACAAGCTGCTGACACGGCATCATTTTTGCAAAAGACACAGTGTCAGTGTAGATTCAAGTGGATGGTAAATAGGTATCTCTACAGATGAGGGGAGTGCCACGCATGCAGAGATGGAAGAGCATGATGGCAGCCATGTTTGTAAACAATCTGCCACAGTATCTTACTCTAGATAGTTGCCTACCCTGGTCATCCTACCCAGGGGGTACACCTGACATGAACTAGGCCAAAGTAGCTCCCTAGACTTCCAAACTGAAACTGAGATAGAGGAAAAAGAGCAAAAAGCAAAAAACAAGAACAAAACTTTTTCCTCTCAGGTTATTGACCTGAAAGGATATAAGCCCAGTGCTCTAAGTGACCATCTTCTCTGGTACATAGGAAAGCCCCTCTGTGATAGGAAAGGACAGAGCTAATCCTGGAGAAAGAGGGAGAGAAGAGGGAGGGAAGGAGAGGGAGAAAGAGAGGGGGAGGGAGAGAGAGAGAAGGAGAGGGGGAGAGAAAAGCAGGGAGAAAGGGGGAGAGAGAGAGGGAGGAAGGGAGAGAGGGAAAGAAAGAGGAAGGGAGAGGGGGAAAGAGGAAATGAATGAATGAATGGGAATTGAATTCCTGGATCTGGTGCCCCAGACCAGTTTATTTTGCTTAAATTATACTGAAATAGGTTTTTGTTATTTTCAGTCCAGAGGTTAAAAAAAAAAGTTCTTCAAGACCTAAAGACATCGTCTAGAAAAATTAGGCACAATGAAAACTATGTGTTTTTAGAGAGGTGGGGAGAGGCAAGCAGGAATTAGGGAAAGTTTGAAAAGTATTAGTTCAAGTCAAGCCCTATAGGAAACTCATTCTGTGTTTTTTTCATACTGATTTGACTTTTGTAAGGCCAAGTCCAGCACTTTGAACTATATGTGCTTCTTTGCTCTTTAAAACTAATGTAAAAAGTCAGAAATGTTTAATGGTGCTCTCAGACTAGCTTAGGGCTTGGAACTTTTAACTGCATATACTTCGTTTTCAGATGAAATTATTCTATAAAGTATGCCCTCGAATGGGGTAAGAAAGAAAATCAATACACCAACACTGTATATTTGTCTGGTTCTAAAATTAAAAGTGTTTCTAGCATTTTATAGAATTATTTTACTTAATAATACTCTAAGCACTCTTTTATAGTGAGGTAATGATGGATGTGAGATAATAGAGAAAATATATATTGGTCTCTGTCTTGGTTCCTGGCACAGAGCCTATAAAACCTTTGGAATTTCCTAAGTGATAAGAGTCCTATGAGCATCTTTTGTTGTAACATTTGGTCTTTGACCTGGGTTCCTGACACAGAGTTCCTGTATCCCTTGGAATGTCCTGAGTGATGGGAGCATCTTTTGTTCAAGGTGACTCTGGGTGAGCTCCTGGATGGGGGCTGGTTACCAGAAAGACCAAGCCATGATTAAAACATTGGAATTTTCAGCCCCACCCCCATTCTCTGGAGAGTGGAGAGGGTCTGGAAATGGCATTAAAGATTGATTATATCTACATGATGAGGCCCCCATAGAAATCCCAAAGGTATGATGTCCAGGGAGCTTTTGAGTTGGTGAACACCTGGAGACGCTAGGAGAGTGGTGCTCTGGGAGAGGATATGGAAGCTTCAGGTCCCTTCCCATATACCGTACCCTATGCGTCTCTTCCATCTGGACATTCATCCTTATCCTTTATCACATTCTTTTATAATAAATCAATAAACAGAAGGTAAACTTCTCCTGACTTCTCTGAGCCACTCTGGAAAATTAATCAAACCCAAAGAGGAGATTGCGACAACCTCTGATTTGTAACTGGTGGGTCAGAAGTGTAGGTAATAACCTTGGACTTGTGACCAGCATCAGAGGGCAGGCTTGTAGGACTGATCCCTTCATCTATGGGATCTGATACCATCTCCAGTGTCAGGGAGTTAAGCTCTAGGACATCCAGCTGGTGTTCCAGAATTGCTTGGTGTGTTAAAACCCCAACACATCTGGTGACCAGAAGTATCAGAAGTGGTGTTCTCTGTGAGCAGTAGAGGAGAGACACACAGCAGGAGAAATGAGGTTTTCTTTATAATGGATTGAATTTTATATAACTATTGATGGATTTTCAAGTCATATAACTAATACTGTGTAAAAGATGTGATAACAACAGCTATAATTTATTCAGTAATTATTGTGGGCTAGGCATAAGGAGAATTGCCGTATGTATGTAACAGAACATAAGTGAGAGTTTTCCTCTTGTACCAGAGATGTGAGAACAAATGGGGTTAAATACCTTCACATCCATATATACTCCTTGAGGAGAGGGACTTTTCTTGCCACCAGATCATTCCTAACTGAATCTACGCACATGGCAAAAAAGAATACCTCACTGTAGTGACTTAACTAGACACGGGCTTATTTTTAAATAAAACAAGAAGTCCAATAGTAATAAATCAAGATTGGTGAAGCTATTCCAGAATGTCATGAAGGACTCAGGTCATCTGTAGTATATAACATTTATTTTCATGTTTGCAAGGCGGTTCTTCTCTTCTAGTACTGGGTTTGCTCTCCATACAAGAAGAAAGGGAAAGAGGGAAGACCTCTAAGATCATTATAATAATGGTCTTCAATGAGCCGCACTGTGCTTTTCCTCATGCCCTTTCAGGTGTGACATCACTCTTCCCATAAGGAGGTGAGAGTCCCTTTCTCCACTCCCTTGAGTCTGGGCTGGACTTGTGATTTGCTTTTGCCAAGAGAATGTGGAAGAAGTGACATTATATGAGTACTAGAGCAAAGGGCTTGAGAGACCTTTCAGCCTCTTGCTCTAATCCTTGAGACCCTTAGAAAATCATGCCGTAAAAAATCCAATAAAGCTTGCTTAAGGATAAGAGGCCTCATGGAGATCTCGGGGCCTCAGCCAACAGCCAGCACCAACTGCAAGACGTGTGAGTGAAGCCAGCTGGGATGCTTCGGGCCAGCCTTGCTCTCAGATGACTTCAGCTGCGTGGTGAGCTCAGGAAAGACCAGAAGGATAACTGCCCACATTGTCAAGGGACAGAACTATGAAAAATAATAAATAATAAACTGTTGTTGGCATAGGTCAGTGAGTTTTGGGGTGGCCTGTTATGAAGCAACAGATAAATGATATCCTGGATTATGGAACCATTCATTCCTAAGTAAAAAAACAAAAACAAAATCTGGGCCTTAATTAAGGTACATTCCCTGTTTCTGGAGTCATGGTAACTGAGAACATGTGCATGGCTGAATTTCAAATTTGCTATAGACCATAGACTGGACGAGACACTGGAAGTCGGAAGATGGGTGAGTATATCTGCATAGGGAGGACACGCATCACCGAGGCCAGAGGACAACTTTGGTAGCTTGTTATAAGTGGCCACAAATGAGTCAAACCTTCCTGAACCCACGGGAAGCCCTTCCCCCTACTCCCTGCATCTGGGCCACTTAGACCAAAGAATATGGCGGAAGAGCCATTTCCAGACCCAGAGCTCAGGAGGATCGGCAGCCGCCACTTTCACTCCCTCGCTTCCCTGAAATGCCAGCTAACGAAGCCCAGATGAGTCAGCATGAGGATGAGAGGCCTGATGACGAGAGGAGCCCTGGAGAATGAACAAACTCAAGGACTGAAGGAGCAGCTCAGCCAGGTGCCTTCCCCCTGCCATTCTGGTGGAGGATCAGCTATGAGAGTGAGCTCTGTGACCCTCCAGCTCTAGGCAAGCCACCAGCTGACTGCAAACACACGAAGTGAGCACAGCCACACCTCCTGGGACAGATAAGCCACTCATCTGAGCCTAGCTGAGACAACACAACTATGACTACATAAGTGGTTCTTTTTGTTTTAAGTCATTAATTTTTAAGGAGATGTATTACACACCAAAGGCAAAGCTAATGAAACTATCCAGTAAGCCATCTTCTATCTCAGCTGGAAGTAAGTTACACAGGTACCCTTAGGTGCCAGCCCGGAGATAGCCAGTATTTTAATTTTTCAATCTCAGAGGGAGAACACAAAGGACAGGGGGCTAAGGATGTTTTCTTGGTAATCAGCCCCAAATACCCGCCACACTGCTGTATCACCTATGACTGGGAAAGTGCGTGCCTGTCACATAATAGGTTTTCAACAAATACGAGTAAGATTCAGTTTAAGCAGCTTCCAGCAGACAGCTTGCCTCAGCCAGATTTCTCAGAAGGACCTGGTGAGAACACTTTCTCCAGCCACTATCTACCACCATGTCTCTTGCAGTGGAGTCTGAAAGATTTGTTGACCTTGTGGGGAGTACTATTTATATTTATATCACCTTTCCATGGGAAGGAGTGGGATATGTTCCTCCCACCCAGAGCTAAATGAAAGGGGCCATTGTTAAAGACTGGGGGTACCCCAGGAAGGAGAGCCCGGAACCACATTCCCTGGTGAAATGCTTTCTGACTTTGAGACCTCCAGGGCCACTCCAGAGCCACGTGCACTGAGGGCAGGAGAGACTTGTGGACCTAGCACCCCCAGCATGGAGAAGAAGGGTGTTCAATACACATTTCCTGTGCTTTAACATATAATGCATTAATAGAAAATTGGAGGTATAGTGAGATCAAGAGATCAGGAGACAGTTGTCATCAAAATGACAGTCTGTTACAGTTCCCAAGAAGAGGGGACATGCTCCACCTCGAGGGACACATGGGGAAGCACCAGGGTCAATCTCAAGGCCCAGGGAGTGGGCAGAAGAGTGGGAAATAGCCTTTATGATGGTCTCCACAGGAAGGAACAGAAGAGGTGGCACAATTCGGCCTAGGTGGGCTAGTTTGAATAATTCTACAGGCTCTGGTACATAGGGGCTGTTCCTAATTGTCTGGCACCTGGCTCAGGGGTACTAAAGACAGGTGTCTAGTTGCCCAGAGTGTGGGAACCCAATAAAGGAGAGAATTGGGAGATATGGACTCAGGATCAGTTGGTTTGTGCTTGAACAACATGCTCCTGAGAGGAGGGGAGGTGGTGGAGGGGTGGGAGTAAGGGAGGCAGGAGGCCAAGGCAAGGTGACTCAGGCATATTATCTGGTTGTACAGAACAAGACATGTCTGGCGTCAAGTTTACAGAAGCTAGAAACAGGTTAACATATCCTGAGGAGTAGAGGTGTCTACTCCTGGTTTAGAGATTTCTGAAGGTGAGACTCCATAGGAATTGCCAAAGCCAAAGGTGCTTCCAGAGACCAGGGTGCATGGGGCACCTGGGTGGCACAGTCGGTTAAGCGTCTGCCTTCGACTCAGGTCATGATCCTGGGGTCCTGGGATCGAGCCCTGTGGTGGGCTTCCTGCTTCAGTGGGAGTCTGTTTCTCCCTCTCTCTCTGCTCCTCCCCACTCTTCCTCCCCCACCATGCTCATGTAAGCATGCTCTCTTTCATAAATAAAATCTTAAAAAAAGAGAGAGAGAGATCAGGGTGCAGTGTGCCCCAGAGAAGGCAGGTGATTCTGCATCTCAGTTCTCTACCTCTCTCAGGTAGCCCCGGGAGCTTGAGGCGCACAGGCTTTACAAGCAGCAGCATGGCTGAAGAGAGGGGTGGGTGTGGTGCTCCAGCATCTGGCAGAGCTGGGAGGAAGCTGTATGAAGATAGCACATCACCTGAGCAGGATGGGCCCTGTCTCCCTAATGGAGCTGGGAAGAGAAATGCTCTGGAAGTGAAGTGAGTGGGCTCTAGAGTCTGGGTTTGGGAATGGAAAGCAGAAGAAGGAAGTATACAAAATGCGTAATGGCACATCGTGTTGTGTTCCTGCTTACACACGGTCCACCCCAGGCCCGAGTCTGAATTGAATATGAGATTATGAGATTGAAGTTTTAAGATCACCAGGAATGAGTTTTATATGCTGAAATGTATACTATTCTGATATTACCAGAATGGTTTTTTTTTTTTACCAGAATGGTTTTCTTTTCTTTTCTTTTTATTTTTTTAGCTTAGAGAGAGAGAGAGAGAGCACAAGTGGGAGAGAGGGGCAGAGGGAGAGAAGCAGACTCCCCACTGAGCAGGGAGCCTCATGTGGCACTCAATCCCAGGACCCTGAGATCATGCCTGAGCCCAAGGCAGACACATAACCGACTGAGCCACCCAGGCACCCCCCAGAATGGTTTTATACGCACAACCTTGGTTAGTCTTAACAGCAGCCTTATGCAGTAAATATTATTAAATCCCTTTGACAGTTTAGGAAAGCGAGGTACAGAGACGTGAACAGAATAAACGGTGCGAAGTGGCAAAGTTGAACTGTGAACTCAGACTTGTCGCTGCCTGAATTCTTAAGTCCTGAACTACAGCAGTGCGTTCTGAGTCCTGCTCATTGGTTTTGTTACTAATAATGTATTTGAACCTACTTGTCCTTTTTCTCATGAAAGATTTCATTTCACTTTCCATGTAATTATCTACAGCCTTGAGAGAGGTCTCATTTCTCTGACAGGGCAGTTGAAAGGGCAGGAGCCATCCGAGGCCACAGGTGGCGGCTGAGGCCAGATTTGAACCCCAGGTGTGAGACTCCTGAGACTCGTCTGTGTTCCAGTTTTGTAACACTGTCTCTTTAATTTTAGTTATCCTTATCACCTGGTAATTTCCACCAATCTTTGCAAATAGGAGACAGGTTTGTGAGTACCAACTTTAGTAGTCACATGATTCCTATAGTTCCCTTCAGTTTTAACTTTTCAAACTCACAGGACAAAGTCCAGTCTTCTCTCTGCAAGAATTTTAAGTAAATTTTTTCTTAAATTATCTAGTCCACATAAAAATACTCCTGAAGAAGACTAGAAGTGCAGCTCACCAAGTCCCTGACTCCTTTCCGAACCATTTGAGAGACAAAGAAACTGAAGGCCAGGAAGGAGAAATGACTTTATTTTTTGAAATTTTGAAACTATATTTTTTGAAATACTTCTCACAGAGAACTAGAGTGTAGCATTTGATGTACTTTCCCTGTATCCTGTCATCGCCAAAACTCATGAGTGAAAGAAGCCTAGAAGCAGGTAAAGTACACAAATGGCTAATGTTTAATTTTGTTTCAAAGAACATTTCACTGAAATGATTAAATCACTTTTCTTAAAAAAAAAAGAAAATGACAGGATGCATCATCTGTCAGAAGGAAGTGTGTTTTTGTTGCCACTTCAGAACTTCTGTTAAGATTGTCCAAGGCATGTGTTATGAGAGGAAGATGCACTTCCTAGGTCACTGAGCATTTGCTGCTGAGCATATGTTACTTCACAATGGCATACATCCCCAGCTTCTTATTGCATAGTGATCTGAACATTTTATGGCTATTCTGAATGGTAAGATAACTGATGATAGAACACTGGAAAAAAGAACCAATAGCTTTTTTGTTGGTGGCATTTATCAGATTGTCAATTAAATGCTTGTCACAGGGTAAAGGAACAATATTTATTGCTGTAGCAGGACATCAAGCATGAGTCCATGGGAGCAGGCCCGGGATCCACACCTTCTAGAATGATGTGCTGCTCTTTCTTGTCAGCTGAAAGCCCTATAGCGTTGACATTAGTAACCAAGCTCAGGGTTGCTTATTTGTTTAAAGTTTATTGGGAAAAGAAAGTATCGGTGTTTGTTTTATAGATCCGTCAGACTAATTGGCTAACTGAAATAGTAGCTGTGTCAAATCATTTTGGGGAGGAGGCAGTGTGTAAAAATTTTACAGCTTTGAAATATCTATGTGCAATGTACAGGAGAGAATGATTCGCTAATCCCCTTAAAAGGGTTTTAAAGTGTTCCTCATCTAAGGTATTATCTATTTGCCGGAAATGGGTTAATTCCCCTTTTCCGAGCTCCCATAGTGCTCTGGACTCAACTCGGGTAAGATTCCCAGCTCACTTTACACATCCTCCTCAAGAGACTATAAACTCGATGGCAGCAGGAACTAGGACTGTCTTGTTATGTCTGTAATTGCCAAAGCCATGCATTGGGCTTGACAGAGTAGGAGTCCATAAATATTTGATGATTCACTGACAGTTGCCTAAAAGGGACTTTTCCAAGATAAACAGGCCACTGGTTGATATTTACCATGTGCCTTTGGTAAAATCTGCCTCAGCATCTTCCAACAGTTGAAAGTAGTTAAATTCTTTTTTAGTGCAGCAATAGTAATACTAAATCAAAGGCCAAGTCAGTGGATGAAAAACAAATTGTTCCATTTCTTCAAAGAAAAGAATGCTCTGAGAACTCTAAATTTTTCTGTAATGATGAGCTTGGTGTTAAAAATAATGGGTAGGAAAAGAGAGATAAACAACTACTGGATCACGAGGGCAGAATTTGAGAGAGAAGTGATAACAGAAGATGAAACAATATTAGAATAGTTGGGATCCCAGAAGAAGAAGAAAGAGAGAGAGGGGCAGAAGGTATATTGGTGCAAATTGTAGCAGAGAACTTCCCTAATTTGGGGAAGGAAACAGGCATCAAAATCCAGGAGGCACAGAGGACCCCCCTCAATCAATAAAAATAAATCAACACCCTGACAACTAATAGTAAAACTTACAAGTCTCAGAGACCAAGAGAAAATCCTGAAAGCAGCTTGGGACAAGAGGTCTGTAACCTACAATGGTAGAAACATTAGATTGTCAACAGACCTATCCACAGAGACCTGGCAGGCCAGAAAGGACTGGCAGGATATATTCAGAGCACTAAATGAGAAAAATATGCAGCCAAGAATACTATATCCAGCTAGGTTGTCATTGAAAATAGAAAGAGAGATAAAAAGCTTCCAGGACAAACAAAAACTAAAAGAATTTGCAAACACGAAAGCAGCCCTATAAGAAATATTGAAAGGGGTCCTCTAAGCGAAGAGAGAGCCTAAAAGTAACATAGGCCAGAAAGGAACACAGACAGTACACAGTAACAGTCACCTTACAGGCAATACAATGGCACTAAATTCATAT